>NC_141894.1:608552-911578 GCF_030686135.1 Camelina sativa
CATTTGCTATATATCAATCTGATGCAAAAACAAAACCATCACTCATCTCAACAATCCCTTTTTACTTACCCTTCCTTCTTCTGCTTCCTCAGATCTTTTCCTCTTTATTTTTGTTTTCTTGGACAAATCTCAAAATCCATCTCTGACGAAAAAGTTAAAGCAGGTTTGTTTCTCCGATCATACTCACTTTCTCGTTTTTCCCAATCAATTTTTGTTTTTGCCATCTGATATCTCCAATCGCTTTTCGATATTAATGATGTACTCTACGAATATTTCGAAAAAAAACACTTTTTTTTTTTTGTATAATCCAGCAATATTGGTGTCACGATCTAGTATTTTAATTGAAAATCCTCATTGTTATTATGTTGTTTAGATCGCTATTTTGGTTCTAAAGGGTAATTCGACTCTTTGGCTCTTGGGATGTTGTTAGTGTATGCTTACGATCGATCGTAACAAATATCAGATTTGTCATATGTTAGATTTATTGATTCCTGTGTTCTAAGATGTTGAAGATCAAAATTAACATAGATTCTTAGATTTGAGATTTGTAAAAGGTGTTTATTAATTTTGGCAGAGAGAGAAGAAATCATGGCTGTTCAACCTACAAGAATAGGTCTAGCTGGACTAGCTGTGATGGGTCAGAACTTAGCTCTCAACATTGCTGAGAAAGGCTTCCCAATCTCTGTCTACAACAGAACAACTTCCAAAGTTGATGAGACCGTCGAACGTGCCAAAAAGGAAGGCAACCTTCCTCTTTACGGTTTCCATGACCCTGAGTCTTTTGTCAAATCGATTCAGAAGCCTCGTGTTATCATCATGCTTGTTAAGGCTGGTGCACCTGTTGACCAGACCATCAAGACCCTCTCTGCTTATTTGGAAAAGGGTGATTGCATTGTGGATGGTGGTAATGAATGGTATGAGAACACTGACAGGAGAGAAAAAGCTGTGGCTGAGAACGGTTTCCTTTACCTTGGAATGGGAGTTTCTGGTGGTGAAGAAGGTGCTCGTAATGGCCCATCTATGATGCCTGGAGGCTCTTTTGAAGCTTACAAGTATATTGAAGATATTGTTCTCAAGGTTGCTGCTCAGGTTAGGGATAGTGGTCCCTGTGTGACTTACATTGGTAAAGGCGGGTCTGGAAACTTTGTCAAAATGGTCCATAATGGGATTGAGTACGGTGATATGCAGCTGATCGCTGAAGCTTATGACGTCTTGAAGTCTGTTGGTAAGTTATCGAATGAGGAGCTTCACAGTGTCTTCACTGACTGGAACAAAGGTGAGCTTGAGAGTTTCTTGATTGAGATCACAGCTGACATTTTCGGGATCAAGGACGATAAGGGAGATGGGCATTTGGTTGACAAGGTTTTGGACAAAACCGGCATGAAAGGTACAGGAAAATGGACTGTGCAGCAAGCAGCTGAGCTATCTGTTCCTGCTCCCACCATTGAATCCTCACTTGATGCTAGGTTCCTCAGCGGGCTAAAAGATGAACGTGTGGAAGCAGCTAAAGTCTTCAAGGCAGGTGGGTTTGGTGATATCTTGACTGATCAAACCGTTGACAAGAAACAGCTCATCGATGACGTGAGGAAGGCTCTTTACGCATCCAAAATCTGCAGTTACGCACAAGGGATGAACCTGATCCGTGCCAAGAGCATGGAAAAGGGGTGGGGATTGAAGCTAGGTGAGTTAGCTAGAATCTGGAAAGGAGGGTGCATCATCAGAGCAATCTTTTTAGACAGGATCAAGCAAGCTTATGACAGGAACGCAGAGCTGGCTAACCTATTGGTCGACCCTGAGTTTGCGAAAGAGATCATCGAGAGACAGTCCGCTTGGAGAAGAGTTGTATGCTTAGCTATCAACTCAGGTATCAGCACGCCGGGTATGTCTGCGAGTCTCGCCTACTTTGATTCTTACAGGAGGGAGAGGTTGCCTGCAAATCTTGTCCAAGCGCAGAGAGATTACTTTGGAGCTCATACATATGAAAGGACTGATGTGGAAGGATCTTTCCATACCGAGTGGTTCAAGATTGCAAGACAATCCAAGATCTAGAGAAGATCTCTCTCTCCTCTTGTATTCTTCTTCTCCTTCAATAATAATTTTCACACAGAATGTTTCGTTCCCTCAATGTGTGATATATATACTGTTTGGCTTATTTTTATGATTGTAGAACTGAGTTTTCTCATCTTCTGTGTTCTCTCTTCTATTTCTCTATAAACCAATTTTAAACTGAGATCTTAATTTGGGTTATAATTTTTCCTTTTTAATGTTTATTAGATGGGCTTCGCTAGTTATTTTTTCGGCCCATAATCTGATTTTGATTAAGTGTTCTCTTATAAATACTCTCTCTCATCATCACTCTTCTTCTTCGTCACCCAAAAAAACAAGTTCAGAGAAACAGAGAGAGAGAAAAGAGAGGCGTTTCAATGGTGGCGACTAGAGAGCGCCGCTCACCTGTTGAGACTGTAGGACCGCGAAAATCCAAATATGAGATAACGATTATAACACCTATGTAAAACGATAGAAGAAAGGAGTAGAAGTAGATTCTCGGAGGCGAGATACGATCTCTTTCCTTAACCCACAATAGCTCCCGCAGTGTGGCGGTTTAGTGAGTACATGGATCCCAGGATACAACCGAGACGAGACCGTGTCACAACACTTGACTACGGACTCAAACGAACGTTGGCGCAAATGATACACTCTTAACGATAACACTTACGTTTTTGTAGTGAGAGAAAGAGGAGTGAGAGAGAGTTGGATTTTGTTTCAGAGTGTTTTTCTTCTCCGCAAGCGTGAAGATAATGAAACGAGAGAGCTATGTATTTATATGGAGAGGAGGACGAGATGCTCTCCACAAAATCTGGGCTCGTGGACTGATATCTCGGGACGTTGAGGAGTGGAGAGATGCGATCGAAGTCTCACACGTTGGCGAGATCTCCGGAATGACTTATTCTTCCGTTTGAGTTGATAAGGTTTCGACTTTGTTTGTTTTAAACACAACAAACTCGATTTGACTTTGCAAATAAATATTTTGAATATTATAAGTATACGTAACATGAAATGTAATATAAGTTGCAAATAAATTTACTCCAAAATATTAAACCAAGTCCGGTCCATGCAACGTAATTTCCTCATCCCATAATACTAGTTATAAGCTTTCAAGCTAACCACTTTGGAGATTAATTTCTCATTCATTATAACTTCGCTTTTGACAAGTAACTATACTATATTATAGTGCTCATTACAAGGAATCCAAAGAGTCCTTAAACTGGTCATTCCGATGACGAACGTCACCAGAAAAGTCACCGGAAAGTTGGCTAAAGCCATGTTGTCAAAAGTGTAGTTCCAACAATCCCCCACATGAATAGAATTTACCCTAAACATAGAAAGATTTTACTGGCTCAATAAAAAATAAAAGATAAAAGACTAGACTGACTAGACAGACTCGACTTTCAAGAGTGTATGCGAAAAATAACTGTGTCTGAGATAGTAGCATTTTTCAGCCTTGAACTACTCATAGTTAATATCTGTCGGATTTACTGGCCAGGAGGTGAACATGATGTCTTGAACCATCCGGATATTTATGTAAACCGAGACAACAGGTATAACCCAGCTTCTTTTTCTCGAAGAACCAAGTTCTCTATTGTGTTCGTTTTGGCCGTGAACATGCCTGGATTTCATGAGTGAAGTTGGAGAATATAGCCTTACATTTATTCTCCTAGAAACGGCCTGATTTCACACTCACTAGGTGATTCGCCATTAGCGTTTGTTTTAAGAAGTTTTCCTTTAGGAAATACTCCACTGATATATCAAAGCTTATGGACTTGATCATTAAAAGCATTGCTTAACCTTTAAAGACACAGGAAATACTGTTTTTCATCTTAGGAACTGGGCTGTGACTATTAGTCATACAGTACTCCAGATTGATTTTGTTTGATTTAGTTTTCCCTTTGAACCTAATTCTTGGGATCTCCAGTCATTTAGGTGGGGTTTCCATCAAACATCCTCTTATATTGTAGGCTTTAGACCCATTCCTCTTGATGATTTTACAACTTGATCTCTAGCTAGCCCTTTAGTAAAGGGGTCCGCAAGATTAAAAACTGTATTTATGTAATCTACTGTAATTACACCAGTAGTGATCAAGTTTCTAATGGTCTTATGACGTCTTCTAATATGACGGTTCTTGCCATTGTAGTGAGTATTGTGTGCTCGGGCAATAGCTGATTGGCTATCGCAGTGTACACGTAATGCCGGCACAGGTTTTTCCCACATCGGAATATCTTCCAAAAAATTACGAAGCCAGTCTGTTTCTTCTGCGGCTTTATCTAAAGCTATAAACTCCGACTCCATGGTTGATCCAGCCGTTAGAGTCTGTTTTGCAGATTTCCATGATACTGCTGTACCTCCTAAAGTAAAGACATATCCACTTGTGGATTTTGAGTTTTTGGAATCAGCTATCCAATTGGCGTCACTGTATCCTTCTAAAACTGCTGGTTCTTTACCATAGTGCAGCCCATAAGTTTTTGTGTATCTTATGTAATTTAATACTCTTCTTATGGCTTGCCAGTGTTTATGACCTGGAATACTGGTGTAACGACTTAGAAAGTTGACTGCGTGTGCGAGATCGGGTCTTGTACAATTTGATAAGTACATGAGACTTCCGATCACCCTAGCATACTCTATCTGTGACACCGCTTCACCCGAGTTTTTGGTCAAGTGAAGTTCATGATCTACAGGAGTTTTTGCTTTTCCTTTTGAGTAGTTTTTAAACCGCTCAAGTATCTTTTCAGCATAATGTGCGTGTGATAGAATAATTCCGTCAGCGGTTCTAGTGATTTTAAACCCTAGAATGACATCTGCTAAACCCATATCTTTCATGTCAAATTGACCATGAAGCATATTTTTTGTTTGTTGGATTATGTTTTTATTGCTACCAATGATGAGCATGTCATCAACGTACAAACATAACAAAACATACCCACTAGGAGTAGTTTTAATGTATATGCACTTATCACATTCATTTATCTTGAAACCATTTGACATCATTACATTGTCAAATTTTTCATGCCATTGTTTGGAGCTTGTTTAAGTCCATACAACGACTTCACCAGTCTACAGACTTTATTTTCTTGTCCTGGAGCAATAAACCCTTCGGGTTGTTTCATATAAATTTCCTCTTCTAAATCACCATTTAGAAAGGCGGTTTTTACATCCATTTGATGGATTTCCAGGTCTCTTAACGCTGTAATCCCGATTAGCATTCTGATTGACGTTATTCTCGTTACAGGAGAATAGGTGTCAAAGAAATCCAGACCTTCTTTTTGTCGGAATCCTTGCACCACAAGTCTAGCTTTGTACTTATCAATAGAGCCATCGGTTTTTAATTTTGTTCTGAAGATCCATTTACACCCTAGTGGTTTAAACCCTTCAGGTAGTTCAACTATCTCCCATGTATGATTTTGCATAATGGAGTTGATCTCACTATTAACGGCTTCCTTCCATAAAGGAGCGTCGGGTGTAGTCATGGCTTCATTATATGTTCTTGGTTCGTTCTCTGCAAGGAGAACCATCAAGAAATCTTCACCGTAAGTTTTTCCCTGGCGAGCTCGTTTGCTACGTCTAGGTTCTTTTTCTACTAGTTTTACCGAGGTACCAGAGGTACTGGCCTCATTAGTAGTGGTGATTGCATCTCTCTCTTCCCAAGTGCGTTTTAGATTTTGTTTATCCTTACAAGGGAAAATATTTTCAAAGAAAGACGCATTTCTTGATTCCATTATTGTATTAACATGAATATTCGGAATATCTGATTTGTGAACCAGAAACCGATAAGCACTACTGTTGTGTGCATATCCAATAAAAATACAATCAACGGTTTTAGGTCCGACAGTAACCTTCTTTGGAGGTGGCACTGCGACTTTAGCCAGGCACCCCCACACTTTTAGGTATTTGTACGATGGTACATTTCTTTTCCAAAGTTGATAAGGCGTATCGCCGGTTGTTTTGTGCGGTATTTTATTCAGGATGAGGTTTGTGGTAAGCAAAGCTTCCCCCCACAGGTTCTGTGGTAACCCTGATTCCTGCAACATTGCATTCATCATTTCTTTTAGAGTTCGGTTTTTGCGTTCCGCAACTCCGTTAGATTCCGGTGAATAGGGAGCAGTAGTTTGATGTATAATACCATTTTCTTGACAAAAGTCATTAAAAGGTCCATCGTACTCGCCTCCTCTATCACTTCTTACTACCTTGGTAGTTTTTGAGAGTTGATTTTCAACTTCGGTTTTATATTCTTTGAATTTCTCCAAGACTTCGTCTTTACTACGTAACAAATAAACGTAGCAAAATTTTGTACAGTCATCTATGAAAGTAACAAAATACTTTTTACCGCCTCTAGATTGTACGTATTTTAAATCGCACAAATCTGTGTGTATTAATTCTAGAGGTTGGGTTGCTCTTTCAACACGAGGTGATGGTGTTTTTGTGAGTTTTGCTTGAACGCATACTTCACACTTTTCTTTGCTTATTTTGCATTTGGGGATTAGGTTCAAATTAATTAATCTTTGCATAGATTTATAATTCACATGTCCTAATCGTTCATGCCATAAATTAGAAGACTCAACCAAATAAGCAACTGAATTTTTATTTATGGAATTGTTTGAAACAGAAGTAGAAGCTACATCATTTTTCTTAAGGATTGTTGCAACACACAGCTTAACAAGTCCTCCCTTAACAAAACCTTTGCCAATAAAGACACCATTCTTCCTTAGAGTCATCTGATCGGACGCAAGGTTAGCAGCAAAGCCATGCTTGCTCAATAGGGTCCCAGAGACCAGATTCTTCCTCATGTCTGGAACATGCTTCACGTTGTGGAGCGTGACGGCCATTCCGGAAGTCATCTTCAAGACCACCTTTCCGGTTCCAACGATCTTGGAGTGAGACACATTGCCCATCATCAGATTCTCACCAGACTTAGATTTCTGATAAGTGCTGAACATGTCTCTGTGAATGTAGATGTGGGCAGTGGCTCCAGTGTCGTACCACCACTCCCTTGGGTTCTCATTGTTCATCACCACATTTGCTTCCGTGACGACCGCACACAGGTCCTCTTCAGTCAAATTGGCTTGATTTTTACCCTTGTCTTTGCTGCGACATTCAGCGGTTTTGTGACCTTTCTTGCCACAGTAGCTGCACTTTCCAGCAAACTTCTTAGCCCCGCCTTGCTTCTTGAAGAACGTGGAGGACTGAGGTGCCGTCTTGCCTGGTACAGCCTTTTTTGGTGAAGCTCCTTTGTTGCCGTAAACAACCTTGGCTTTCCCTTTTCTCCTATACTCAGTCATATTTGCATTCTCATCAATGACGGACACAGCGTTGTCACGTTCAGTTGATTGGTTTTGCAGCCTTGAGATTAGGTTGAGCAAGGTGATTAGCTTCTGCTTGTGATCCAGATAGTGCTTGAAGTCGCTCCAGCTTGGAGGTAGCTTTTCAATGAAGCAATTCACCATGAATGTCTCACATATGTTCATTCCTTCATCAGCTAACTGTTGTGCAAGCACTTGAAGCTCATGTACCTAGTCCATTATGGGCCTAGAATCCACCATATGGTAGTTGAGAAACTCCCTTGTGGCATGTTTCCCTGAGCCCACATTGTAGACTTTGTACTTGGTTTCTAGAAGATTCCAGAGAACCTTGGAGGTTAGTGCTTTGTTAAACACCTTGAACAGCTTTTCCTCCATGTACACAAGGATGACATTTTTGCACAAGTAGTCTGAGTGATGCCATGCATCAACACTTGCATTCGCATGCACGTCATTGTTATCAAGAGGCAGTAACGGAGCATCCTCGGTGAGAAACTTCTGCAGGTTGAGTGTACACAAGAAGAAGTGCATCTTTTGTTGCCACGATTCAAAGTTTGTGCCATCAAACTTGTTGGGCGTCACTGCAGAGCTCGGGATGCTCGGTTTCAGCTCGGTCGGAAGGAGAGGAGCAGGTGGTGGACCATTCCCGGGTCGGGTTGTCGACTCACGAAGTTCCTCAGCACCTCCGTTGTTGTTGTTGTCGTCAGTCATCTGTTCATAAAAGACAAAAATATGTCAATATTTGTGAACAAATATAATTATTAATCAATAGTTAGCAATTAAATAATTGAATAATTAAATTAATTTAATTTGCTAAAAATTAATTATTTTCCGTAGATAGCTATTATAGTACGTTGCACTAAAGCTATCGTAGAAATATTTTTGATTGCTCGAAAAAACTGATTCACGAAACTACCACATGCATGGTCTTCATGGAAACTGTTTTTTTGAAATCTCGAGAATCTTGAAGCGTTTTTACGAAACACACCCGAAGGCCTTCACATAAAACGTTCAAACATCGCTTACACTACGGCATTAATCGTTATCAACTGTTCGCGTCGTAAGATCCGTTTTAAACTATATGTAGAAAACGAATCTTTACTTTGGGTTAAGACTGTAGGACCGCGAAAATCCAAATATGAGATAACGATTATAACACCTATGTAAAACGATAGAAGAAAGGAGTAGAAGTAGATTCTCGGAGGCGAGATACGATCTCTTTCCTTAACCCACAATAGCTCCCGCAGTGTGGCGGTTTAGTGAGTACATGGATCCCAGGATACAACCGAGACGAGACCGTGTCACAACACTTGACTACGGACTCAAACGAACGTTGGCGCAAACGATACACTCTTAACGATAACACTTACGTTTTTGTAGTGAGAGAAAGAGGAGTGAGAGAGAGTTGGATTTTGTTTCAGAGTGTTTTTCTTCTCCGCAAGCGTGAAGATAATGAAACGAGAGAGCTATGTATTTATATGGAGAGGAGGACGAGATGCTCTCCACAAAATCTGGGCTCGTGGACTGATATCTCGGGACGTTGAGGAGTGGAGAGATGCGATCGAAGTCTCACACGTTGGCGAGATCTCCGGAACGACTTATTCTTCCGTTTGAGTTGATAAGGTTTCGACTTTGTTTGTTTTAAACACAACAAACTCGATTTGACTTTGCAAATAAATATTTTGAATATTATAAGCATACGTAACATGAAATGTAATATAAGTTGCAAATAAATTTACTCCAAAATATTAAACCAAGTCCGGTCCATGCAACGTAATTTCCTCATCCGATAATACTAGTTATAAGCTTTCAAGCTAACCACTTTGGAGATTAATTTCTCATTCATTATAACTTCGCTTTTGACAAGTAACTACACTATGTTATAGTGCTCATTACAAGGAATCCAAAGAGTTCTTAAACCGGTCATTCCGATGACGAACGTCACCAGAAAAGTCACCGGAAAGTTGGCTAAAGCCATGTTGTCAAAAGTGTAGTTCCAACAGAGACTAGTATAGTGTTTGCCTGTTTGGTATCGAAGAGAGAGAGAGAGAGCAGACACTATACCAGTCTCAACAGGTGAGGGTTGTTCCGTTACACTGTCGGTGTGGAAAATTAGGGTTTCTGGAGCTTCGAACTCGAATCCCCATGGGTTTCTCCTTATCTACCTATCTAGTCCAATTTCTCGGTAAGGGTTTGTTCTCTCTATTTAATTATTATTGGCAAATCATCTTCCTCTCTTCTCCATTGACTAACATATCACCTGATAATTTTGTTCCTAAATCCTAATCTCGCTCTCTCTCAGGTTAGGAGCAAGCCAACACTAGCAGCCAAGCAATTTATGATAACCGGAATATAACCGATTCTTGGTTTTAGGGTTTACGGGATCACAGGTTATGCAACTTTTGTCTCTTTTTTTTGTTTGTTCTGTTTTGGTTACAATTACAATTTTTAGGGTTTAGAGATATCTATATGTGATTGCTTTGTGCTTATAGGGTTAATGGCATACTGTGGCTTCTCACGATTCTTTTTGTTTCATATCTTCACAGGAGCTCTTTGAAGAACTACTTGCCAGAGTATCCGGTCCGGTGATGTGTACATCGCTCGGGGGTGTTTCTGTCCCAGCTCTCTTGACAAAGATTGTCCTTGGTTGGGACTAGTTCCCTCCTAGACCAATCAATTTTTGGTAACGTGTTTTTGTTTGACTGCATATGTCTCTCTGTTGAAGTGTTCATATGGTCTTAGTCTTGATGCTTAATTAAGTTCAATTTTTTTTTTTGTGCAGTCAGAGGGAGACACAATAACTGGTGGTGACTTGTAAGTTTATTGGTTTACTAGGAAGCAGCTGGATTCACAGTTAATGATCCTGTTCACACAATGGTTGTTAGTTCTCCTCCTTATCTTGGCTTTCGTTTCTCTTTTCTCTTTTGTAAGGTTATTCATCTGTAGCTAACATATACTTTGCGCCTGTTATTACAGCCACTTTCTCTGGAACTAGGACCAGGAATTTTGGAAAATGTCTTCGATGGAGTTAAGGTTTAGTTGGATTTTACATGAAGTTTTATGATATTTTTTTATCATTTCAAACTGCTGACTGTGCATGGCTTCTCACGCTGGTCTTGATACATGATAGTGTTCCACTTTAGTTTGTACTCCAAATGTTTTTATAGACATATCTGATGGTTCTGTTTTTGGTGTTTCTTTATTAAGGTTGGCCACTCCATGGTTTGGCTAATCAGGTAACCCCTCTTATTTATCTCCTGAATGAATCTTCTAATTGGTCGAAACTACAAGTGAGAGTTCCAAGAATGACTCTTAAACTGCTAAACTTATTATGTTCAACTAAGAATTCTGAAATCTTAGTCAGTTTTTTTTTTTTTTTTTTTTTTGTGCATGGCTAGGAAGTTTTGCTGTGGATTAAATCATTTGTCGAGGAATGTGGAGAAAATATATCAAGGACAGCCAAAAGATAATGTCTGGAAAACGTTGAACAGTGGGAAGGTAAACAAAATTCTGCTCTGCTTAGCCTTTTTAAAAGCTTACATGCTCTGAAATGAAAGCTGAGAGAAATAGACCGTTTGTAATTTGTATTGCATGCTAATCATGACAGGCCATAACTTGAATCATTGTCCAATTAAAAGATAAAAGCTTGAGATTATGTTTTGATTTTTGGCTTTGCCTGTGAATGTTGCCAGACACTTTATATAAACATTTTCTTGCAGGTTGTTGTAGGATATAGCCATGGTGTCTTGCCTAAAACGGATCCAAGATACCTGTGCCAAAGAGAGTTTGCCTTGAAGCATCTACCGGATGATCCTCTTTTAAATTAATCAACTCGATATGTCTCAAAGCTTTATGAAGTGGTGCCTCCTATTGTAACTGAGCTGGGAGAGGTACTATTTACATTATCATTCATGTGCTACCAGATTCCTGATTTTACTTTGGTTTTATGAATCTTGAAATTGCTGTTACAGGTCAAGAACCTGTGGCCTAACGTTGATGCTCATAGTAGAGTGCTGCTGAACTATTAATTATGGTCTAACCTAAGCAAGGTACGAACTGCATCGTTAAGTGTGACTAACCTTGGACCTTGTTTTACTGAATCTTGGTTATAATAGAGTGATATTTCTTTCAAATACAGATACGACACTGTGCTTTTTGGCGTCTGAAGGAGTCTCGGCATCTGCTCACAGGTACATACAGACATACATTCGCGCTATCGACCGGTCTCGTTTAATAAACTCACACACATCTTTATAATGCTGTTTTCTTTTCTTCGTTTCAGCTGATATGGGACCGGGCTCTTGGACTGCCACTAGATAGGCCAAAGAGAGGACAGCCGAAACGCTAAGTTGATCCCTCCTTACTGTGGTTGGTCAAGGTTCTCTCTTTTATGAAACTAGCCTTCTCTTCCATTTGAATGGGTAGCTTTTGGCACTTTTAGAGAAACAAGCGATTTTTAGTCTAAATTTTTCCTGTGTAGTTAGGAACTTCTAACACTGTGTTTTCTTCCAGATAGTCAAAGACAGCGTAGATGCCACAGGACAGATTTCTGCTGCATTCGACTTCACAACTAAGTGAATTCTGCAGGTACGTAAATTTATATTGTGCTTTGGTAATTTTAGTTGTTATCATATATCCCGCTATTTCTGTTTTGCATACGTAATGTTTTCATTTACAAACACAAACGATCCTAGGAAGATCCCACATTTTATGATCTCTTTGAACATTTCTAGATGTGAACACAGTTAGGCTTGATTAAAATGTGGTATTTTTATTCGTTGCCCTAAAATCCTTTATTTTCAGCACTTACCAATAAAAAGTGAGAAAGTATAGTCCTTTATTCTAAAGGGTTTAAAAAGTGAGTTATCTTTGTTTACTTGTCTTTGGCATAGGCATCAACATCTTATGCTTGTAGCTGGTGTATATTCGGTGCTGGCCAAGGACCCAAGTGCTAATCAAGAGAAATAATATGATCGGATGTAATCAATCCATTCACAAAACCTTGCTCCACTTAGGTTTCTCAGTTTCTTCACTATCTTACTCCTACTTGGCTGAATACGTTAACTGATGCTGATTTGCATGTTGGTTTTTGGAGTTTCTTAAATTTCTGTGGACAAAGTTGTTCTATGTTATCCGTTTAATCAACAAATCATGAGTTGGCATAAGTGGAACTGTCCTGCAACTTACGTGTAGAAGGGATCTGGAACGTGCCGAAGATTCTACTGCCAGAAAATAATCAAAAGGTATTTACTTTGAACCTACCTAGGTGTGTCGTCTTTCATGTCAAGTGACAACGTGTAAAATCTGCTTTTCTACTCACAGCTACTCATAGTGATGCATATCTTTTTCATGTGGCACCAATTCAATTAGAGTGATAGGTACTGTTCCAGAAGATAAGATTTCACCATTTCAGCTATGTAGAGAGATGTTGTTTAAACACTGCAGCTATAGGAACATATCTAATTAACTCGTACTAGTTGGACAAAAGTGACAAAACTAAGGATTCATATGCGTAACTGTGGTAATAACTTGTAGAAATACAAACTAGAAATATTTTACAGCATGCAATCTAGTCCATCTTCGCCATAGTAGTTCAAAAGGAAGGAACAATTCCATATCCAGTCTCAGACATTAGCGATGTTGAGAAGATTTCTTCAGCATCAGCTTCAATTTCTATCCTCTTTGCGAATCTGCCCTTGATTCGTGGCCTTATCTCTGCATATGCCTTTCGTGAAGCATACCTTATTGTCTTGTCAAATTTCCTCGTCTTCTTCTTCTCTCTGTATCTCAGGACCCTAGCCTCCCTTTCCATTGGAGTAAGCTGCTGCACCATCTGAGTAGGAGGACCAGATAGTTGGTCTATCGTCTCTTTAGTTGTTCTTGGGTGTTGGACTGTTATGTCACTTGCTGTTGAATCTGGCACAACACTGATGTCCATTGATGAAACGGATGCCTAATGACAGAAACAAAGACATTTTCAATCCTCTGAGGTAATAGGAGTAAAGAATCGATGCATAGGGAAGCATATTTGTGATGAAACAAGTGATTATTGTGAACTAAAGAGCTGGCATGGATATAAAAAATCTTACGCTATAGTTTAGGTCCTTTAAGGAGTTGTTGTAGTGAGCTCCTGAGGAGCAGTCATAGTTGATACCCAAGTGAAAGTTGTGTTGGCTTTGTTGCAGGTGGCTTGTTGATTCTTCAACTTGAAGTGGCACAACTCCATCTCCTCCAAAGCTCCTCTGGTATTGACTGTACTGATGATCATCGAATTGGTTGTCCATGCTGGAGCTGTAATCCACAAGATCAAGGTACTCAACACCAAACAAGAAACCATTGTTCTGAGTACCGCTGTTTTTGCCTGGATTAGGCAGTAACCAGGACGCCACCTCGATATCATCCTCATCGTTATCTGCATCAGTCTCGCTCGGGGCCATGGAGCTGCAAGAGTTTGCAGACAATGGGAGAATGGGAACACGTTGATGACGTCTAGCTAGTGGGTTTGCGGAATGAATCTCAGCATCACAGGCTGTGCAGAGAGACGCAGCGTCAGCTTTGCACAAGAACGCAGCCGGAGCAGACTCACATGACTGGCAGACACGAACACGTTCATGGCGGGAAGCAACACGATTGGCTGCATGAACTCGAGCATCACAGGTGTTGCACAAGTAGGCAGAGTCAGCTTCACAGTAGACAGTGCAGGCGGCTGAACGACATGTGTCACATGATCGTGCCCAATTACCACTCTCGTTACTCTCTTCTTTCAACATTATAGTAAGTTATAAAGTTTTTAAGATTAGTTGGCAAAAGGAGAGATTGTTTGTAATTTAGAAAAGAGGGAAGGCTACTACTATATCTGGTGGTGGTGAGAAGAGGGGTAAAGAGATAGAATCTTTTGGAGATGAACACGTGGCGCAGAGTTAGTGGTTGTAAAAAGTGGTTGGATCATCTTGTGGCTGTCTGAGTTTTGAAGAAAGGATTCATTTAATCATCGAAAAGTCTTTTCTTACGTCCTTTGCAAAGGAAAACAAATCTACACCAAGTGTCTCCTATGCAAGTGTGTAAACAATCTCTTCATATTGTAGCTTTCTCTGTAGGACCCGTGAGAGCTGACATGGATAAGATTCCCAATCTCGTAACTTTTACTGTTTTTTTCTTTTTAAGCAAAGATGTAAACTTTTTGAATCAAATTTGAAACATGTGTTTATCATATACTACTAGGTAAATGAGGTGTCGACCAAAAAGATATTAGACCAAAAACTTTCAGAGACATGAAAAGTAAAGAGATGAAAAAAAAGCTGACAGTGGTGAGTGAATCTATTGTGACCAATGAGAATATGACAAGTAAGCCTTTAGTGAAGAGATTAGGATGCTCATGAGCCACAAGTTATAAAAAAGCCTCATCACTTCCTTTTTTCATTTTTGTTTTGTTTTGTTGTCTTGACATCAACTATATTGATATAACGATATATATCTCTGAATCAAATCAACTTTATAACTCATTTCTTGTTTGAATTTGATAATAAATAAAATCATGCATAAATTACAAGAGAAAGAAAGAAAGAAAGAAAAAAACTTGGATGGGCTGTTACAAAAAGGCATATATATCCTATTCGTGGTAACTTATGGACTGGATTGTATATTCATATAAAGAAAAGCCCATTGGGCTTGAAAGGGTTACTTTGTTTCAGAACCGTTCCGTTCGATGTCGAGTTGACACAATCCGAAATTTCAAATTCACAATTTGAATCACAAAAGCCAAAAAAAACAAAAAAAAAGCTTCGCCGAGACGCTTCAGTAGTAAACGATGGTTCCGCCATTGCTGAAGCTCGAGTTCACCCAAGGTCCAAGAGCTGGCGATTCTCTAGGGTTCAAACCCGGATCCACTATCCGGATAGGTCGAGTCGTTCGTGGTAATGAAATCGCCATCAAAGACGCCGGAATCTCTACCAAGCACCTCCGGATCGTCTCCGATTCGTCGGAGAACTGGATAATCCAGGATCTAGGGTCTTCCAACGGCACCATATTGAACTCGGAAAGCATCGACCCAGATACTCCCGTCAATCTTAGCCATGGAGACGAAATCAAGCTGGGTGAGTTCACTTCCATTGTGGTGAACTTTGTAAGCGATGTTCAGGCGCCGCCGCCGCAGGAGCATAAGCTTCCGCCAAGGCCAAGGAGGAATAACAAGCGTAACGCTGTTTCGGATCCGGATCCGGATCCTATTGAGTCGGTTCAGGAGAAGCCAAAGCGAGCGCGTGGATCGTTGAAGCAAGAGGAAAATGAAGTACCCAAGAAAACTAGGGCTTCGAGAAAGAAGAATCTGGTAGATATCGTCGATAAAGAAGAGGAATTGGAGGTGGAAGTTGAGAAAAAGGTCAATTCTAGGGTTGGGAGGCCCCGGAAGAACGCAAGTAGTGCAAATGAAGAGGTTCCGGAGGAGAAAAAGGTCAATTCTAGGGTTGGGAGGCCTCGGAAGAACGCAAGTAATGCAATTACGAATGAAGAACAAGTCCCTGAGGAGGAAAAAGGCAACAGTGAGAGTATCAAGAAATTGGGTTTGAAATCGATCAAATTGGAAGTTGAAGATACCCCAAAGAGAGTAGAAATCTCAGAGGTGAAAAGCAGGAAGAGAGTGACAAGGAGCAAGCAGATTGAGAATGTAAAGACTGAGGACACTGTTTTAGAGGTTAATGATGAGAAGAGAGCTACAAGGGCTACCAGAAGCAAGAAGACTGAAATGTGTGGAGATTCCTTTATGGAGTTGGAGATGGTCTTGAGCCTAGCCCGGAAAAGCCGTGCAAAGAAGAGGAAAATGGAGCAGGAGCCGTCCAAGAGCGTTGTGGAGATGGAAACTAGAAATGATGATGCCGGAGTAGAGGTTTTGAAGAACTGTCATGTTAAGGAAGATAAGGAAAATGAAGCTCAGGGAGGTTGTAGTGGAAGAAGTGATGACAAATGTGATAAAGAAGATGAGAGAGAAGGTGATGGATCTAAGAGGGTGGAGCAGGTGGAGACTGAGCTAAGCAAGAAGAGCACAGTTGGAGAAGATGACGTAAACTGTACTGTTAGAGAAGATGGAGAGACTGAGAGCTCGCAGGATATTGTAGAAGAAAATGGAAATAAATCTCAGGAAGGTTGCAGTGAAAGAAGTGATGAAAAACGTGATAAAGAAGATGAGAGGGAAGGTGATGGGTCTAAGAGGGTTGAGCAGGTGGAGATTGAGTTAAGGAAGAAGAGCACCATAGGAGAAGATGACCTGAACTGTACTGTTAGAGAAGATGGAGAGACTGAGAACTTGCAAGACATTGCAGAAGAAAATGAAGCTCAGGAAGGTTGCAGTGAAAGAAGTGATAAAGAAGATGAGAGGGAAGGTGATGGATCTAAGAGGGTAGAGCAGGTGGAGATTGAGCTAAGGAAGAAGAACACCATAGGAGAAGATGACCTGAACTGTACTGTTAGAGAAGTTGCAGACACAGAAAACTTGCAACAAATTGAAGAAGAACGTTGTGACGAGGAAAGAGAGTGTACGGTCGAGGAGGCTGGAATTGCGATAGTAGATGATGATTGTGAAGAGGAAAAGGTTGAGCAGGTATCAAGCAATAGGGATGTAGAGAGGGTAGAAGTAGATTTAGGGAAAATGACACTAAGAAATTGGTTTGATTCCATGGAAGCTCAACTGCCAAAACAGACAATTGAAGAGACAGAGAAGATGATTGAGCCCATGAGAAGTAAGACTTTGAGAGTTTACAAGCATATTGCAGAGCAAAGGGAAAAGGGCGTGTAAGTTCAGTCCTTACAACATCCCATTTTGCTAAGCTTCATGATATGTTCTAGGTTATGTTCTAACTTATACCTGAGAATACTTTGATCTCATTGTTAAGTTGCTACTGGCTTATAATGTGATTTCTTCAGGTATGGTAGGAATCTTGTTAAGAAATATTGAATGACAAAAGCTTCCTTGAAAGCATCTGTATCTATTATTTACTCATCTTGTGCAATGTAGATCATGATTTTGTGTGTTGAATGACTGTAATTGCCAATATCTTTTATTTGCAAGATAGAATGGCTGAATATGATGTTCTGATCATCTGAGAGGTAGCTTCAGTTTGACGCTTTTGGATCAGTGGATCGATGTTAGTTTTGTGGGACAACTCATGTGGCTTGCTTAAGCTCTATGCATTTACTGATGCAAAGAGAGACTATATGTATATATATATCAATCATATCAACATGTGAGAGTTGCTACAAATCGAAGAAAAAGAAAACACAGAACAACAACAAACAAGAAGCTACAAGAACCGTATGAAGATATAGCTTTCCTGTTCAAAAAGGGCTGACCTTGCCAGCCAGTTTCAGCAATAACTCTGGAACCAGCCGTTTTCTCGGTGGTGCAACTGCATCGTTTTTCAGTGCGTCTTTGTCATCAGCGTGTATCATAGAGACTATATAATCAAATAGCTCGTCTTTACCACCTCTCAGAGGATCCTAGCAAATGCAAATTGTGATGATCGCATTACTTAGTTATATAACAAGTATTCCAAAAAAACATTGAGCTGTGTTTCTATTGCTTACCTGAAGAAATAGATCGGTATGAGTTTTACCCTTGTACATAATTAACTCGGCTTTCACTTCAACAGCTTGTAGAGCGTCTGTAAAAGTTTTACTTCAAAAGAAAAAAACTTGTCTTAGATTATGAAGATGGTTAAACCAAATGGCATATTTTGGATTCAATGTATATGTAAGAGTGTAATCTAACCTTGCTTCAGCGGGGATAGAACTATCCTCAGATCCATGAAAGAGTATATTATGAGGTAAGAGAGAAGCGGCTTTTCGTACGCTCGGATCTTTCAATCTTACTTCGGGAGAGAATTGTTCAAAGGACTCTTCTCCTTCCATTATGCTGCAAATTGATGACAAAAACAAAAAAGAGAACCATCCATAAGTAAATTTTGGTGTAGAGCTAATAATGCCTTTAGAATGTTCCAAGTTAGAAAGACATATATTATTACCTTAGGAAAATTGAACGGTACAGGCCCCGATTATGGAAGTGTTCAACCAAATTAAAGAGATTGTACCTGTTTAAGTTAAATGGTGAGCAGATTTTTGAGTCCGACAGAAAGCCAATATGGAAAAAGTTTAGATAGTAACGCCAAATCTACTAAGTGATTACCCTCCAGATAAACCAAAGTAAGCTTTTATCTGAGAAACACTCCATGAGATGCTCTCCCCTCTTGATTGTTTAATAGCTTGTTCGAAGAGAGCACAAGAAGAGATATGTGCACCAGCTGATTGCCCCATCAAATAAATTCTACACACGCAAGCAGACACGGTTCAATCACAAGAGCCCTGAAAGATAGACAAACTGAACGGAAAGACAGATGAGATCAAACCTGTTAGGATCACCTCCAAAAGCAGAAATATTATTGCAGACAAATGAGATTCCTTGAGCGGCATCATTTACCATATCACTAATGGTTCCCTGAGGGAAGTTTCTGATCCAAAGACAGGGGAATGCTTGGTTAAACCATGGGATACTTATTTTATATTGTCAATAAAGTTAGATTACTAAAAAGCTCTAAACTAAGTACGTTGATAGAATCCAGAAGGGAAGTGGTAAGAAAATGATAAAACTTGGTTACCTGTAATCTAAACAGGCAACAATGATATCCCTTTCTGCTAGCTGCAATCCCAAGAGAGAACCCCAGGCTTTGTACCTAAAGGAAGAGTCAAATAATATGAGCATAAGAATACGTAAAAGATGAGTATATATGGAAACTCCATTGAATGCATTGGCTTACCCAATAATCCAAGCTCCACCAGTGACGAAAACTACAACAGGCTTCAGGCCATCGTTCGTTGGAGTTGGAGGTATGTACAAATCAAGCCTGCCAAACAAACAATTACAGACATTTTATATCAACCATATGATTAGAATGGAGGAAGGCAAGATTATGAGAGAGTCATAGAACCTACCTATTCCTTGGTTGATCTCCATAAACTATACTCCTCCTGACTTGCGATGAGAAAAAATAAAGATATGCAACTGCAGAAGAAGATTAAAAAGCAAAAATGCTTGTTAAGTAAACAGAATTGAGAAAACAAAAAACTCAATAAAAAGGAGCAAAAAGAAAGAACCTTGAAGGAAACCAGGCATAAGGAGCATTGCATAACAAGCAAGAGCAAGTAATCTTGTGATCCACTGGTAACCTACCCTGAATAAAAACTTCAAACATTTATATCAAAACAAATCTTTTCTTACATAAACAAAAAAAAAAAACATGTCTTAATTAAATTTTATTAAACAAATGATGCTTTATATCATCATCGATCAAATAGAGAGAAATGAGTACCCGAGATATCCAAGAAGGTTGAAGCTAAGTCGAGTAATCAAATACGTTTCTGCAGCTGCATGGCCAATATCGCGACCAAACGACTGCTGCCTGCAAATTCGAGGCGAGACGTCAACAGACGAAGAAGACTTCCTGATGACTCTTCGACGGACCTCTTCGGGTAAAGGTAGCCTGTTAGAGCCGTGAAGCAGCGCCATGTCGTCTGACTTCGCTGCCCTTAAAGACATCGGACAGCATAATAGGTTCGGAGAAGACTGCATCTCCGCCGATTGGATCTCGATATTTTGTTTGTTTCCTTCTTGCTTCTTCTTTCTTCTTGCTTCTTCTTATATAAATTGTTCGGTTCTCTGTTTTTTGTTATTTCAAATATTTGAAAAAAAAGCTTTTCGACGCATGTGCGGCTTTCTCTCTTTCCGCGAGGAAGAGGAAACTAAAGATATAAAGTCCTCAAAACGGCGTCCTAATTATCTCCCCCGCAAGTAATTTTAAATCGAATTTAACAAAGTATCTTATCTTAGTTAATTATTATACATACGAATCTATTAAACAAATTGAGTGATACTACTACAAGTTACAACAATTGCTGTTTTTAATAATGTTTTAATTAAGGACACAAAGCAAAAAAAAAAATGCAAGATGTATAGTATATCAGTGACCCGCTGACGTAACGCTATTGAAAATCATTTGTGTTTTGGATATCTCGAAACTTTGCAAAGTTGCCACGTGGTATGCCAGTCTACAAACTTTTGATTATTTTGAACGTGTTCGGCGATTAAGCGGTGGCACGCACACCAACGAAAGGAATCATCTCTGAATCAATGATTGACATCTCTTCTTCCTAATATTAGGTCGCCTGTATATTTTAGATTTTTCTTTTTTTTTTATGAACAAAAACACTAATCTACATGTGCAAAAGACTCACAACCAAACAACTTTAGTTTCTATAATTACCACCTTTTAATAATATCTTCGGCCTTATAATCTACTAGTATCTATCTAACTAATCTAACTGATTAATTAGCCTACACCGCTACACGGATAAGCCGATATTCTAGAGCCAAGGTATTTCAGAATATTTGGTTTCTGAGAAAAAGTTGTCAACTCATTCATGTAGTCAAATACGAGTATTATAAAATTATAAGATGATCCCTATGCAAAAGAGATTTTTTAGTCAGATATCACTAAATTAGCGACCACAGTCAAAATCTTTAGTAATAAGCGATTTTTATTTCATGGATAGCAAAAAGAAAAATAAAAAGAAAACGTTAAAAGAGAAGAGGAAGAATCTACTTTACGCTGAAGATGAAATGAAAGACGGATTGTTAAAAGCTATAATAAATCTTCTGGTTTTTCAAAGGGGTTTCAAATGTCACCTCTGCATTTTTTGTTTGTTTACTATCACCTGAACCACCATCTCTGAACGGCACTGACCGGAGTATTCAAAAAGGGAGCGTAACGTTGGATTATCGGATTCACCGTCCTCCCTATTCTGCTCCACGTGCTCTGGTGGTAACCCGCTGTTACCGGTGCTTGATACATCAGCTTCAATAGCTGCCACCATATAACAAAATACTCAGTTCATGACAACAACTCCCACTATCCAACCAACAAACAATCCTGGAATTTGCCTATATCTTCTTTCATTAAGGGAGAATATGATGAAAAGAGATTTAAACTTGACAGATTCTCATGAATTTTTTTAACAAACACGATCCATCAACAAAGCAACAATAAAGGTTTTTTTAATGAAAATGGTTGTTCCTATGTGTTCACTTGATCAAATTAAACAAAGAAAACAGGGCTTCTAATAGGAGATGTTGAGCCATCACAAAGAACTGATGGCTACAACCAAACGAAGATGCTTACCTGCCAGTACATGAACGTCTGTATGATATTGCGTTGCCATCTGCATTAAGTA
This sequence comes from Camelina sativa, assembly GCF_030686135.1. Classification (NCBI taxonomy): domain Eukaryota; kingdom Viridiplantae; phylum Streptophyta; class Magnoliopsida; order Brassicales; family Brassicaceae; genus Camelina; species Camelina sativa. The sequence goes on from NC_141894.1 coordinate 630,173, forward strand.
AAAAGACAATTTTGTTCAGATAAGTGAAACCAGCTAACGAAAAGCTAGGAACTTAGTGCAACTAAAACTATTATCGCTTCTAACAGGTTCAAAGAGCTTACGAGAGCAGAGAGATAATCAGAAGGAAGCCAATGGCTATCTCAGCCTGCGATGACAGGATGTTGAGAGTAGTAGTGTTTGACTCCACCCACACACAAGGGTCTTCCAAGTACTTTCTGATAACCATTACCGAACAAGACACATACAACGACATAAGCATCAGTAAGAATCCACACATGGAACCAACTACGACATTAAAAACCTGCTAATCAGCTGGATGCAACTACCTGTATATAGTGGACCGAGCGAAGTTACGCCTCAAGAACTTGGCTACTTGTTCAAGCGCCCGACACAAGATGGGAATCAAAGCAACTGCAACAACAGATTGATAAGGAAACTAGTCATAAGAATGTATGTGAGATGAAGAAATTCACAAACGAGTTTTCAATCAATTCTTACACTTGAGACAGAGATGTGAAGTGACGAGTGTAAGGCAGTAGATGAAATAGATGAAATCCTTTGCTGCCACAATTGACTGTAAATAAACTTGCAGCCCTTGCATATTCCATTCCCTTGGCCTCTACAGATAACAATATTGACATTCATATGTAACAAAATGTCGCATTACATGATCACTACAGAGAGAAAAAACGGGAGATCACATGGCTTACCCCGTATAAGGAGTATAAGGAATATAGAGATGAGCACGCAGTTCCCATGAAAGATAGACGATAAGCCCTATTTGAGAGGTTCTTTGGTATTAGAGGTAGCACTGCCAGAACAGCTATAACAAAAACCTGCAAAAGAGGTAATGGATTTTGAGACACAAACAGGAAATAGTTACGTGAAGCATGGCAGACAAAAAGCATTAGTCTCCCTTAGTTCATATATGCGTACAGAATAAACATTCAGCAAGACAAGAGAACAGAAGGACGTGACAATACACCATACACCATCTCATTACTGTCCAAGTTAAAGAGAGAACAGCAGATAACAACAGCAATCCCAACTTACAGCCCTATTAAAGAGCTAGATCTGTTTTTTAGAATTGAGCAATAAGAACAAGAAACTACAACTGGAAACATTGTCTTACCCAAGCATTGACTGAAAACTGAATCGTCTGCTGATCCCAGCGCAGTGAACTTGGGTTTGCACCGGCCGTAGCAGATGGCCCAGAGGTTCGAGAAACCGATCCTGAGGCACACAATCAAGTCAATTTTTGTTAGTTAGAGAAAAGCTCATCTCATCCAATCTCATATAGTATAAATTAGAAGGTAAAGAATATCAGACAAAAAAAAAGTTCACCTGAGTTACGTGAACGAACTTGTTCATTTGCATTAGAAGACGCCGTTGAAGATGCAGATGTAGCAGAAGGTCTAGCAGATTGTGAAGACGAAGATGAAGTCGACATAGGCTCCACAACAAGATCAGGATCCTGGTGTAAGCACCCAGATTTAGCAACAAATCCAGACCAATACGTTTAAAAGGAAGCTTCATAAAGATGAACAGCACAAACTAAACAAGACGCAAACGAAGATGAAATCAACAGAGTGAACACAGTTTTCAATGGAAAACCCTACCCTCCGCTTAATATAACCTAATCAAGAGGAGATTCAAACCCAATAACTAAGCAAATTAGTAGAACGAAGATCAAAACTCCCCAATCGTAAAAAAATCAAGCAACTGCAACAAACACACTTGTAAAACCTAAGATTCAAAGTTCTCAACCAAATCAGTAGTAGCGCACACAAGACAAACTCAAAGTCGAAACTCAAAAGTAACGAAGGATAGATAAGCAAAAAATTGAAGAGGTGGAAGAGAGTTCGTACGATGTAGCGTTGGTAGAATTTGCGCTTGAAATGGTCGACGACTTCGGGACGAGAAGCCATGTGAGGAGGGATGAGGATATTGGACCAGTAATCAGCCCATCGAGCGTCGCTTTCGTAGTCGAAGGCTGCCGCCGCAATTTTCTTCAACCGCTGGGGATCTTCGCCGCCTTCCGCCATGGATGAAATCGCCGGAGAGAGAGAGATTCGGATTCGGATTCGACTTTGTTATGGGTTTTTGCTTCTTTGGTCCACTTTTCTTGTTTACTTACTAGTAGTACTAGTACCTTTGTTGACTCTCCCCAGAACGACGACGTTTTGGCGCAGCCGTTATTTGTGGACTTTATACGTTTATGGCTTAATTATGGGCTTTATAGCCCAAAAGGCCGAAATCTGTCTATAAATATTTTATACTATTTCTTATTCCACAAATATGATTTTATTTATTAAACTAATGACTTTAATTATGGTTTTGAGTTTTGACTTGGATTTTAATGATTTTATCGATAAAAATAAGATTTTCTTTTACTAATTTAGATTTAGGTTATAATAATTTTTAGTTGTAGAAATGAGTATTTAAGGTTTTGGGTTTAGTTTGAATGTTGACTTCTAGTTTTAGTTTTGTGATGATTGAGACAAAAAAAATATATATATATATATATAGAGTATTTTAGTAGTAATTTATAAAAATGTAGAATGTCCATCGTATAAGTTAAGTACTCCGATCCAACCTAGAAAGTTTAATTAAATATACATACAAATCCATTTATGCGTAAATTACTTAGTTATGATTAGCTTTTTCTATATATGTATGTCATAGAGTATAAAACAACATCGCCAGTATCAATCATCACATATTTCAAATCCAACGAAACCCCATAATAATACAAACTTAATTAGAAAGATGTCGTCTTCCCTTCGGCTAAGAAACGCAAACACTCCGGCTCCGGAGCTCGACGAATTTTCTAATCAGCCACCGTCAGAAACAAGGATGCTCAGAAGACAGATGTCAATGTCACAGCGAGCCATGTCAAACACGCTGACGTCAGCAGCAAATCTCTCAAACCTACTCCCAACGGGAACACTCCTCGCGTTTCAACTCCTAACGCCTGTTTTCACTTCAAACGGCGTTTGCGACCATGCAACGCGTTCCCTAACCGCCGTTCTCCTCTATATGTTAGCCGCGTCTTGTTTCGTCAGCTCCTTCACCGATAGCGTCAAAGCCGACGACGGAACTATCTACTTCGGTTTCGTCACGTTCAAAGGCATGTGGGTCGTTGACTATCCTGACCCGTCCGGGTTTGGTTTACCCGATTTATCCAAATACCGGATGCGTGTCGTTGATTGGATCCACGCCACGTTGTCGGTTTTAGTGTTTGGAGCGGTTGCGTTGAGAGATAAGTATGTAACGGACTGCTTTTGTCCGTCCCCGGAAGCAGAGACGAAACATGTCTTGGACATTGTTCCGGTGGGTGTTGGGGTTATGTGTAGCTTATTGTTTATGGTTTTTCCAACAAGACGTCACGGCATTGGGTATCTTGTTACCGGAAATGTTGATCGCCGGTGAATTTACATGTAAACAAATAAGTTCATGGTGGGTTGACTATCTTCGTTTGTTTTATTGTTTATTTATTTGTAAAGTTTGATTTCATACGTTATGCATATTTATATAATGTAAATTAATAAATTTATCTAATCTAGCTGTTGAAAATTATATAAGCAAAAGGTCTCATTTATGTCACAAAATATTATAAATGTATATTGTCGATATCGCTTCGTACGTCATATATAATGCATGATGTTAGGAAATTTTATTATAATGAAACCATTATATTACCGTTGTGTCAAATACGTCTTCTAAATAAATTAGTTCCCTAATTCATACTTGAACTCTAAATAATTGCATGGACCTCATGAATTTGAATATATACGTTTGACGTGTTACGTGGAAAACGTTGGCTGACTTCTAGAATGAGAATACTACATATAGTATAAGTCGTAACCAAACAGACATATAACTTTTGTTGAGAAAATTTAGATTCTACTATTTTAATCTCGTTAAATCTTTGTTTTCAACATATCTAGTAAAAAATCGTTCCATGAATCAATAGGGCCTGGTAGACACCAATGTACAAAATCATTATATAATACAACTTTATCTTCCGGTTTATGTCCAAATCTGCTCGGATGTCCATCTGGTCTTAACAACATCACTTGTGTTACATCTAGTAATCTCAAATTTAATCCTTCATTTTTGTTTTTGTCTCTTTTCGCAATGCGAAATTCATCGAGTTGAATGTTGTGTGTCTCTAGATTCATTCCTTCTAACTCTGTCTCATTGCTCCTAAACACAAAACGAAACCCAAATAGATGTTTCTGTTAGGAGGTGACGTATGGAAAAACTCAAACTAAACCACAAAATTCCTAATTCTCATTCTAGAAGAATATTATTAAATGTTGGATAAACAATGTACCTATAGGGTCGCGTTTTTAAGCAATTTCCACCTTTATCCCATTCTCCATCTTCGAAATGTGAAGGTGCAAATGTCCTTAGAAACACTTCTCCTTTAAAATCCTCTAATCCAAGAATGGTCTTAAATGTTGTTCTCAATGCTCTTCTATACGCGAAATGTGCCCCGACATTTCTAACTCCGGGAATGTAACAATACAAGCATCCTATCCGTTTTTGTTTGTCGAAAAGGAAGAGTGGTCGGAAAAACCATTGTCCAGAGGAGATGATGATGTAATCGAACTCGACGATTTGGGAAGCCCAAGAAGGGTCAGGTTCATCGAGGTATAGATTGTAAAATGAATTAGGACCTGGTTGACCGGTTTCGGTTTCTTCGGAGCGAACCAAATGGGTTGTCCAAAATGTGGCAATCGTGAAGTTGTAGGTTTTGTATTTCCATCTTTGGAAGTTAAAGTCTTGTTGTCGTGAGTCATCCTCGGGATCTTCCACCTGAAGTTAATATTTTAATTAAGGTGACTTTAATTTGAAAGTATATATATTTGCATCGAGTTATTAAATTTGGTATTGTACGTTTACTCATGTTCAAAATATTGCACCGGTGTTGACACGACCATGCGAACTTTTAAAATCTTAGATCACAAAGTTGCTGAATTTGCGTTTTTAAGCTAACGTGCGGTTAGAAGTTAGTCTCTATATATAGCATTACGTTTGTATCGAATAAATATGTTTTGAATGTTAATTTAGCACAATAGGATGACTCATAACCCTATTTATTTTTTAAAACTTTATTAATCAAGTTAAGCGACAAAATGAAGTTATATTTATTTTAATTAGAATAAGCATATATATGAGAGAAAGGTACCTACCCGAGAGAGTAGGCAGATCAAAGACTGAACGTGGTTTCTGCTGACGGAGTCACCAACAAACGCCATGTTTTTTCCTCTAACTACCTCGAGAAACTCGTAAGGATCAAACAAAGGGAGATCACAATCTTTTGGTTTCCATCTCCATTTCATGAAACCTAAATCAGGTCTTCCATACTTCATGCAGTTTTGGTGCTCGTGTATCGCCCTGCATGTCGTGTTTGTGTAGTACGGTGCTTCAGGGTTTGGGATCCACTCGCCGGAGAATATGTCGCATTTCCTTTTTCTCTTTTTCCGGCGGTGCTCTTTCTTAGGAGTTTCTTGATACGATGAAATGGATTGATTGATATGCAAAGATGATGATGGCTTGGGATGATCAAACGTGTCGTCATAATCATTATCATACAACGATGCTGATTCTGATGATGATGATGATGATGATGATGTTGTGTTATGATGATCTGATGATGATGAATTCGATATATGTTTGTATATTGATGTTGATGATGAATAATAGAGAGGATAACCAAAAAGGAGATAAAGGACGACTGGAGCTATTGCAAGTAGAATAAGAGGCAAAATTACTAGTCCTATTCGTACCTTCGTCGTGTGAAGTTCCATCTCGCTATTCCGAGAAGAACCATGTTTAAAAAGAAATGAATAATAAGAAATATTTTTAGAAATTTTCTATTTTTATTTCTAATGGATGAGAGAGATGCTAGGAATAATTTATACTCTTGGATTAGCATCAAACAAGGTTAACTAATGGGTACTTACTAAAATATGTTTAAGTGCTACTGTAATCTAGAAACAAGTTCTAGTACACTGTACACATCTTTTATCATTTCAAGTAATATACTCAAAGTGAACGGTTTGATCCACGTTAAGAAAAAGAGGTTATTTGCCTTTATTCACGTATAAAATATATTGTCAAATTGGTCTAATTGTAAACTATTTCCGGAAAAGGAATTAAAGCAATTGACTTGTACATTGTAAACAGAGATCGGAACACATGAAAGAAACGTACAGTTCCAAAATTTTCAGATACAATGAAAGAAACGTACAGTTCCAATTGACTTCGTTTGGTTTAGCTAAGACTTTGATAACCTAACGGTCCTTGTAAACCGTCTTGATCTGGTCCGTTCCTTCTAGCCAAAGATGGCATCCATGGGAACAGCTTGCTCAGCTCATTTCCTAATGTCCTTGACCTCACTTCCTTATCATTTATCCCATATTTCGCCCTCTCTATCGCTTCCATTATATCTTCCCGTGCCACCGCTTCCCCGCCTGATGAAACAATCAAGAAAGTGCTAATGCAGGTTAAACCAAAAGAGCAGATATTCAAACCCCGGAAGCAACCAGATGTGGATATTTAGGGCTGATATATAAGATCACTTAAAGACTGACCTCTACGAGCAGCAAGCAATGCAGCTTCATTGACAATATTGGCCAGATCAGCACCTACGAATCCGGGAGTTAGAGAAGCAACTAAATCACATATGAGAAACGCATCTTCTTCTAGAGGGACGTCTCTCAGATGCACAGCCAAGATTTTCCTACGGCCTTCTTGGTCTGGTTCTGCAACCACAACTTTTCTAGAGAACCTTCCAGGCCGACAAAGAGCCGGGTCTAACGCTTCTGGTCGGTTAGTTGCTGCAATTACAATGACTCTTGTGTCTGACTCGAATCCATCCATCTCAGTAAGCAACTACAAAAGAAGTATATAAGTAATGGCAGCTACTACCAGACAAGAAGGTTTCTAAAGGGTCGCTTCTTTACCTGGTTTAGTGTCTGGTCACGTTCATCGTTGAAACTCCTACCACGTTTTCCTCCAACCGCATCAAGCTCATCGATAAATATTATGGAAGGTGAGTTTTTCCTGGCTGCATTAAAAAGATCTCTGATCCGTGCTGCACCTCTTCCAACAAACAATTCAACGAACTCACTAGCAGAAACAGAGAAAAATGGAACTCCTGCCTCTCCAGCAACAGCCCTAGCCAACAAGGTCTTACCGGTCCCTGGTGGACCAACCAAAAGCACACCTCTAGGTAATCTTGCTCCTAGTTTTTTGTAGTTTATACTTCCTTGAAGACATGACACTATCTACAAAAAAAAAAAGACGCCAGAAGACATCAAGATTGTACTCAAACTCAAATCTAAAAACGTAGAAATTACAAAACACTTTTGTTACCTCCACGAGCTCGTCTTTAGCAGAATCAACACCCTCAACATCATCGAATCCAACAGTGGGATTTTTAGACCGTCGTTTCTTCGCAGGGCTGTTAGATGCTGAGAGTTGCCGATAAAGAAGCCACATAAGAGGTGTTAAAGGAATCCACAGAGATATGATTGTGATCAAAGTAGTTCTCATTGACATCAATGCAGATTGAGGAGCAGAACTATAAGTGATCCCTTTATCCCTCATTAAACTAAGAAGAAACTTCTCATCATGATCGACTTTTCTTGTCACATACTTCCACACAGGAGGTAAAGCTCGAACCTTTCGAGTCGTAACAGCTTCCGTCACAGTTTCCTCTGTGCTGCCATCATCAGTTTGGATTGCAGATTCATCAAAAGTTTTAGACTTGTGAACATTTTCTTCAACAGCCTCAACATTCTCATTAGTGTCGTAATAGATTCGACGAGAACCTTCTTCAAGTAAAACCTTTGAAACAGAACCACCTCGAAGATTCGTAACGAAATCAGAGTAAGGAACAGTAGATGGAGACGGAACAGAGGTTAACCTCAAGAACAAATAACACAGTCCAAAGATCACAGCTACACCAGTAGATAAGATCACTCTTTTGAGATTCTTTTTCAAAAAGAATCGAAGATCCTCCATTGATGCTCTGAAATCGAATCTCCCAAGTCTCATGCTCACTAATCGTAACCTAGGTCGAAGCCTAAGAGAAAATCTTCTTCTCTTCCTTTTGCTTCTACCATCTTCCTTATCTCCGTAATCACTACCGCTCATAAGTCGCTTAATCTCACTACTACAAGTAAACCCATTTCGAGAATCGCCGCCACGAAACCTAACTCCTAATCTGGATTCACCAATTTCAAGAAACCCACCAAGTCTCCTGCAACTAATAGACTGGTTCGTCGTCGCTCTAGCGACACAAACATTAAGTTCACTACTCCTCGAAGACACCTTTCTAATAGAATTACTTCCTTTGAATAGAAAACGATTGCTACAAAGAACATTAAAAGTAGCCATGGACGCTCTTTCCTAGAATCCGAATCATGCGTTGTTCATATTTAATTGGCCAACAAAAACAAATAGAAATCGTAAGAATTTTACATAAGAAGGGATGACGAACAGGTCATGCTCGTGAAAAGATGAGAAACGCTTTCGTCTTCAAGCTGATGATGATGACGACTCGGTTCAATTGAAAGGATAAGAAGAGTTTGCAAAAGCTCTCAAATCCTCTCTGACAAAACACAGGGGAACTGATTTTTTTGATCTTACGATTTTGTCTTGCTGATAAAAAAAAAGGACTGGCCCAGTAAGTGACTCATGGGCCTTTAGCTATTGGGTTGTGTTCCATTTTGGGCTGAGTAATGAATATAATAAGGTAATAATTGTAATTTAACAGCCAATTTAATCCCATGTTTTGTTCCTCAACCTCAAAACCATGTTATGAATCAAAAACAATCTAAGCCTTCAATAACCCAAAATCGTGTTCAGGATACATGTATTCTCGATAACGACGACCTAGACACAAAACAATTCAATAGTCTCATTAATTAATTATCAACTAATCCATGAAGAAATTTTTAGGGAATCAAATCTTTCTCTCTCTCGATCACTCTCTCCATACCCATATACACTCCTACGCTTGCAGATACGAGCCAAGAGGCCAAACCTACTTTTTTAAGGTCAGACAACGTAATCAATTTCCAGAAGCAGATGTGAGGGAACTCGTTTCCTTCAAAAAAAAAAAAAAAAAAGAAAAACGCGATTTTTTATTTTATCAAGAGAGATTAGAGATCAACGAGACACGAAGCCAGCGAATTAGATGGATTTATTTACAGTCGGGATCAGGGAACGAGCACCGTACCGTTGTTGCTACGGGTCGTTGAAGAGTAATTGCGGATAGAACCACCGACGGGTCTCGATTTCCGTTGTAACTGCCGAAGAAAGAGAGATTAGAGAAATTCCGACGAGATTCAATCGCAGAATTAAAGAAGAAAGAAAGAGCGAATTTGATAGATTTTTACGATGTACCTGATTAAAGACAGATCTCAGACTCGACGACATGATCGCGGGGAATTAGGGCTTAGTTGTTTGGTATTCTTCGTTGGTTTCACCGGAAGGGGAAGCACTATATTGTTTATATATATAATAGTAGTATTGACCCCGTGCAATGCATAGGAAACTCTGTGTAAGTTAGGTGTTTTGCTTATGTGTGTGTTCATCTTCTTCCACTCCAAAAATTCAGAACCTGGAGAGTAAATAAATACAGAGACAACCCACATTATCAATCAGTAGTTCGTAGAAAGAAGATAAGAATTGAGAAGAAATTAAACTAACCTGGAGTTAAATAGGAGATAAATCTTGCCATGATCTTTGCTTGTACACATTGGTAAAATAACATGCAAAGTTTATTTTCCTTTGAAAAGGCTATAATGTGATACGAATATTATATAAATATAAACACACTAAAATTGCTTCCATACCCGAAATTCCATGTCCGGGATATTAAAGCTATAGATTTGAGAGAGAAGCATAATTAATCCAAAGGCATCTTCAACCTTAAACTATTAAAAACATAATTAATGTGAGTTCAAGAGAAAAGTTATGAATCTGAACAAAAGCTAAAGGATTTTTACCTCTTGTAGTTTAACAGCCAGAAGAAAAGAGGAGAATAAATACAGAGAGAGTTGAAAACATAATAAATAAACTGAAATTGTGGATAAAAGGGCTTTGGTTTGGTGAATTTGAAAGAGTTTTTCGTGGTGGTGTGTATATAGAGGAGGATATGGTTGATCGAACAGAGGGTATGAATCTGGTGGCTAGCCGTAAATATGGTGGTGATGATTGGTAAATTGGCCGTGAACAGTGATGGTAGTTTTGTGGGGCTCTTTTTCTGATTAGATTGCAGGAGAGAAAATTGAAGAGGATTTATATAGAAGGTTGGATTCTTGTTGAAGATTGGAGTTTTCTTAACAGTTAGTGTGTTTGTCGTAACAGAGAAAAAAGTTAATGAAAACTTAAGCTTCTATGACATACCCCTTCAAGGCAGTTACAGCACGCCGACGCTATATATAGAGTTAGTTATACAGTTGATCCGATCCGACAATGAATTAGGTTTTGCAAAATCAATAACTAATAAACATTTTAATATCAACTAAACTTCAAGGTCGTTGTTAGAAAACTTTAGCAGAACTTGTTTCTTAACAAGAAACAAGTTCATTCTCAAGTCTCAACAGAAGCTCAAGGCAACAGGACGAGGGTAACAAGCTAAATAAGTTCCTTCATTCAACCATACTAGTAAATTGCACAACTAAGAAACTAAACACAGTGCTTTCCTTCTGAACTCATTTATTCTGGGGTCCATAAAGAATCTCCTTATACATATTCGACTCCTGAAAGCATGGGATTAGAGAATAACACAGATGTAAGTTCAGGCTTAGTTCTTCTGCTTTCTTTTTCAATTTTTTTTTTTTTTTTTAAAAAGAAAAAAAAAAAAGCAATTCCTACCAATTCGATCTCAAGTTTTTCCAGGAGGTGCTCTTTTTCTCATAAAGTCTCCGTGACGTTTTAGAAAGTTCCATTATCTCTAGGGAAGGAGAAAAATATAAGCAGTAAAGTAACGAAGAAATTTGTTTAATCTTTTTAGCTCCAATATAATAATAATCAAAGTAGACGAATTGGAATGAAAATAAACTTACCAAAACCAGCGCCAACAAAATATCCAAGCACTACTGATGAGCTAAACCTAAACTTGCAAAGCGTAACCATTGGCCCGCGGTCTTGGACAGCACCTCCTCCGCCTCCATTGGATGCTGCAAATTAAAAAAAAAAAAAAAAAAAAAACAGAGACATAAATAAATACTTATAAAAAACACACATATCGAAACCATAGATGCTCGCGATTTTTTTTTATCAAGAGAGATTAGAGATCAGGGAACGAGCACCGTACCGTTGTTGTTACGGGTCGTTGAAGAGAAATTGCGGCTAGAACCACGGACGAGTCTCGATTGCCGTTGTAACTGGGCGAAGAAAGAGAGATTAGAGAAATTGCGGCGAGATTCAATCGCAGAAATAAGAAAGAGCGAATTTGATTGATTTTACTATGTACCTACCTGCGCAAAGACGGATTTCAGACTCGGCGACATGATCGGGGAATTAGGGCTTACGGGGGTTTGCTACTCTTCGGTTCATCGGAAGGGGAACTTCTATTTTGTAAAAATACATCTGATAATGGGCTTTTACGTTTCTATACTGTCGGGCTCAAGCCCAACTCTGCGTTTTTGAGTTGAAGTTTGCATCACCATTTTCTTTAATCAAACAAAATAAAGAAGAGGTTTCACTCTGATTGGTTCGAAAAAAAAAAAAATCACTTTCTTCAAGCGGATGAAAAATTCAAAGAATTGGTACAATACAATTGAAGATTCACACCACAATACGCGTATTTGAGAGTTCCCCAGATTTGATCTCCAACGTTATATTTTCTTCTCCAATTCAATCTGCGAAATTCGGCGATCCGCAATTCTGATCTCCAAAAAGTCCTGTTGATTGTTTCTCAACTCCCTTGATTCATCGGAAACATCGAGGATTTGGTTGGTGAGTCTTCATTTTTCTCACGGAACTGTTTCTCTAAAGTTTGTGTGGGTATGAGTCCTTCGTTCTAATTGAATATATATCATCACGGATTCAAATTATGAGATTTTTACTTGATTAGTGGCGATCGTATTAATTATTAGTCTTTTGGGAATATTGGAATGTTTGCTCAGGTTTCTATGATTATGAAAGCTTGATTACAATCTTGTGAAGGCTAGCCTGCTTGATCACACACACACAGTCTTGTGAAGAAGGAGTCTGAAAGCTGTGTAAAACCAATGCTAGGGAGTCTCTTCTTCAGGTTAGTAGAAGAATGAGTAGAAAACGAACGGAAAACGACAGTGTATCAGGACCAGTCGTCACTTCTCATGTTCCGGTGGATAGATTCGGGTTCCTGAAGCAAGAGCATGGCAATTCTCCAGAGCGTTTTAGCAAGACTAGAACTACATCATCTACTGACCATGACAACAGGTATGTCCTTATTGAAAAATTGTATTCGAGTTTCTTTTTTTTCATAAAGGTAAGAATGAGAGTGTGTGTTTTATGCTGTTTTGGTGTAGAGAGGAGAGAAAGCTGAGAAAATGGAGGAAGATGATTGGGGTTGGAGGTAGTGACTGGAAGCATTACGTTAGGAGAAAACCTAATATTGTCAAAAGGCGTATACGAAAAGGGATCCCAGATTGCTTACGAGGTCTTGTTTGGCAACTAATTTCAGGAAGTAGAGACCTTTTGCTTATGAATCCTGGTGTTTATGAGGTAATTTTTTCTGTTTGTATCGTTTGCTTTACAAGTCATCATATTCTTGAATCTTGATAATCTATTGATTTTTTTTTATGCAGCAATTGGTGATTTATGAAACATCGGCATCAGAACTTGATATCATTCGAGACATATCCCGTACTTTCCCATCACATGTTTTCTTTCAGAAGAGACATGGACCTGGGCAAAGATCTTTATACAATGTCCTTAAGGCATACTCGGTTTATGACAGAGATGTTGGATATGTTCAGGTCTGTCCTCTGAGATATTTCCCTTCCCTCTCATTTCTTTTTTTTAGTATGGTACTGAGATTCATGGTTCTAATATCTGCAGGGGATGGGGTTTATAGCCGGTTTGTTGCTTCTTTATATGAGCGAAGAAGATGCGTTCTGGCTATTGGTTGCATTGCTAAAAGGAGCTGTTCATGCTCCAATGGAAGGGCTATATCATGTGAGTCTTTGGATCATCTCCACATCTCTAAATGTACCCTTGAATATTGTTGCAGTAGAGACAAAATGATATGTTTATTTACTGGAAGATTGCAAGAAATTGTCTATGTTTAGAAAAACACTTATTTTATGCGGCTACTTTTTGACTTCGTGGCTACTTTTTGAAAATTCTTCATTGACTAGGCTTATATCGATTCTGGTGAGAGTTTTTTTTGTTAAGATAAACGGCTATGTTGATCTCTGTAGGTTTTTCATCCTTATTAAAAAAGATATCGGAAAATGACAAATTGAATCGATTCATAGATAAGAAGATGCTGAAATTATGATACTTATGTTGATTTATCTATGCTTACTATGTAAAACTATGTTAATCAAAGAGTCATTGTCTTTGTATAATGTAGGCAGGGCTTCCTCTTGTACAGCAATACCTGTTTCAGTTAGAAAGCTTGGTAAAAGAGCTAATTCCAAAGCTCGGAGAACATTTTACTGAAGAAATGATCAATCCGAGTATGTATGCAAGTCAATGGTTCATCACCGTCTTCTCTTATTCATTTCCTTTTCCTTTGGCTCTACGGATATGGGATGTGTTTCTCTCCGAGGTAACTAGATAACATCTCTAAAATCTTTTTCGGTATTTACTGTAATCAAAGCCTGATTCTGTTATATTCTCTGGTCATTCTTGCTTAAGGGTGTTAAAATCGTGTTCAAAGTCGGCTTAGCATTGTTGAAGTATTGCCAAGATGAGTTGGTGAGTGAAGTGTTTTTATGAGCTGTAAGTTAACTTCGGAAAAACCAAGCTTTTTAAAAATTGTGTATTATTAACTCTGCAGGTAAAATTACCATTTGAAAAATTAATACATGCTCTGAAACAATTCCCGGAAGATGCAATGAATCCAGATACATTGCTTCCATTGGCCTACTCTATTAAGGTTCTCTTTCTTTTCTGAAAAGTGATGCTTTCTCCTTAATGTTCTGCTGGTTAAAATTCTATGATATAACTCGGGAGAGATATGAAAGAATCAGATTCCCGATATCGTCATTTAATCTTAGTTATAGTGAACAATTGAGGGAATTGATGCTGTACAATCTGTTAGTATTGTTGAAAAAATCTTTGAGGTTTCTTGAGTTGTTGATTAACAAATGTGGCATTAATACTATGTTCATCCCAGGTATCAAAGCGTTTGGAAGAACTGAAACTGGACTATGAAAAGACTAATGCCAAACCGGTTCAACCATAGAAGAACCGGTTGGTAATAACATGAACCAGGCGATTGGATTCGAATTCTTTTCTCATCTTTACTTAACTGTTATTTTTTGGTTGGAATATATTCTTTTTTCATCATACTTGTCAAGTTGAGGGGGGAGGAATTTCTTATCAGAAACTCTGTGGTTCTTTTTAGCAATTTCTGGGAAAAGAAGGTATGCTCCAGCTCATGTGTAGATAGAGAGAGTTATGTTCCTAGAAAAATCTCATATAATGTGTGGAAGGTAAATAATATGTTTTCTACCTAAATCTTTTTCAGAATTTCTGAATAAAAATAAGAAAAAAATTGTGGATGGAAGGATTTAATTTGCACATGGTATGTATGATATTGACAAGACAATCTAAATCAGTAAAAGCGTAAAACCATTCCCAGTTTTCATTTTTTACCATAGACCAATTATAAGGCAGTTTAATAATTATCCTTATTTTATTTTCTTAAAACAGAAGATCGGATCTCATAATTTTGTTTTAATTAAGGTTCATGGTACCAAAATAGTTTAAAATCTGAGACTTTTAAATATGGATTTTATGGTTGAACAAAAAGGATTTGGAATAATTAATTGCTCAAAAGAGTGGTCAAAAATACTAGCTGATTGATATTATTACTTTTATGACAAATGGGAACGGTGGGGACATGAGTCATGAATGAGTCACGGGAGGCCCAATTTTTGTCATTTAGTGGGAGCAGTTGAGAGCCTTTAATAGAGAATTTGATTCTTTAGGCCCACGCTAACGTTACAGCTCGCCTCGAGTTTTCCGCTTCAAACGGCACACGTATCTGAACACGTGTCGATCTTTTAGTGGTTAGATTATATTATAGCGTGTTTCCTCATCTCGTCTTTGTATAATGTTGTTGTTTTTTTCCGCCTAAAGATAATGCCAACAAAAAAAAAAGCAATGTCCAAAAATAAAAAATAAATTCTACTTGCGGCAAAAAGGAAAAAAAAAAAAAAACAATTGTTGCAATTAAATTAATCTGCGGTCAGGAATGGTGATGCTCTTCGCACCTACCGATTTCAACGTAAAAACAGGGGTTTCATAAGGGTATATCTGGTAAAAACCTGAAAACGGCAAATTGGTACAAAAAAAAATCAACGGTTCAGATAGCTTCACGTGAAAAAAACGCGAAAAGGTTAAAAACGTAAATTGTGAGAGAAGAGCACAACCCTAGAATAATTATATAAAGAGGGACTCATTCCAGCTTACTTTTCTCCTCACGAACGCATCATCATCATCATCTCCTTCTCATTGCTTCATCATTACCTTTAAATCTTTTAGGGTTTCCTCTGTCTCTCTTTTTTTCCACGAAATTGTTCGATAAGTCTTGCGGTTTCCTGTATCATCTCTATCTGGTTAGTTTCTCTTTTGAAATTCGTAGATCTGCTTTTTACTTTCCATACGCTGATTAATCTCATTCGTAGATCTGTTCGGTCGTTGATGAATTCTGGGTTTTTTTTCTTTGTTTTCTTCAATTTCCAGGTTTAAGGGTTTCGTAATTCGCGATCTGGATCTATCTTTCATTTATATGTAAGTATCCCCCTCTCTCTCTCTCGAACGATTGACTTCTCTGTTCATCATCGTATTTAAACGGGTCAAGGATCTTAGTATTGTTAGGTAGATTCACAATTCTGATCTTTATCGAGATTCGTATGCATGTTTTTGATTGGTGTGTATTATCTGAAAACCAACGAATTTGGTTCCGATCGTTGTTGTGTTAACGTACGTTTATAGATCACAAGTATCGTCATATAGGATTTACGTTTTGTATGATGCCATCCTCAATTTTACCGATATGCTTAATACATAATTGGTTTCTTTTGTTCTTGGTGTAATCAATTCTTGTTGAGAGCTTTGTTGTATTTACATGGTTTATTAGTTTATCGTCGTCTAGCCTTGTGATATGTTTTGTGTATTATACAGAAAAGCGTGAATGAGATTATGATGGAGTCGAAAGGTGGTAATAAGAAGTCTAGCAGTAGTAGTTCCTTATTTTACGAAGCTCCCCTCGGTTACAGCATTGAAGACGTTCGTCCAAACGGTGGAATCAAGAAATTCAAATCTTCTGTCTACTCCAACGTTAGTCTCCTTTTTTTTTAATTCATCTTTTGTTCATTCCTTTACGATTTCCCATTCTCTTAACAATGGTTGTTTTTGTTTTGTTGCAGTGCGCTAAGAGGCCATCCTGAGTACTAGCGTGCACCGAGTCTCCTGCTATATAGTTATAGCTTTCTTTATTTTCCAGTTTATAATTTTCGTTTGTCTAAGCTCCGTTTCTGCTGGTTCCCGGATCCAATCGTTCTCTCCTCCTACTACAACAACTAGTCCTCTCGCTCACACTACTTCAAGGCGAACATGGCCTTATCTGCAATCGGTTTCGAAGGTTACGAGAAACGGCTCGAGGTTTCTTTCTTTGAGCCTAGCATCTTTCAAGACTCCAAGGGACTTGGGCTCCGTGCTCTAACCAAGTCCCAGCTTGATGATATTCTCACTCCTGCTGCATGCACGATCGTTTCGTCTCTCTCCAACGATCATTTGGACTCTTACGTGCTCTCTGAGTCCAGCTTCTTTGTCTACCCCTACAAAGTCATCATCAAGACTTGCGGTACCACTAAGCTCCTCCTCTCTATCCCGCCACTTCTTAAGCTGGCTGGTGAGCTCTCTCTGAGTGTCAAGTCTGTTAAGTACACTCGTGGCTCCTTCCTCTGCCCTGGAGGTCAGCCTTTCCCTCACCGCAGCTTCTCTGAAGAAGTCTCTGTTCTTGATGGGCACTTTACTCAGCTGGGTTTGAACAGCGTGGCCTACTTGATGGGCAATGATGATGAGACTAAGCAATGGCACGTCTATGCTGCCTCTGCCCAGGACTCTGGCAACTGCAACAACAATGTCTACACGCTTGAGATGTGCATGACGGGTCTCGACAGAGAGAAAGCTCTCGTCTTCTACAAGGATGAATCTGACAAGACCGGGTCCATGACTGACAACTCTGGAATCAGAAAGATCCTTCCCAAGTCCCAGATCTGCGACTTTGAATTCGAGCCCTGTGGCTACTCTATGAACTCAATTGAAGGAGATGCAATCTCCACGATCCATGTGACCCCCGAGGATGGGTTTAGCTACGCTAGCTTCGAAGCTGTGGGTTATGACTTCAACACTATGGACCTGAGCCAGCTGGTGACAAGGGTTCTGTCTTGCTTTGAGCCCAAGCAATTCTCTGTGGCTGTGCACTCGAGCGTTGGAGTGAACGCGTACAAGCCAGAGATCAGTGTAGACTTGGAAGACTATGGGTGCAGAGAGAGGACATTTGAGTCTCTAGGAGAAGAGAGTGGAACAGTGATGTATCAGACGTTTGAGAAACTTGGTAAGTACTGTGGATCGCCTAGATCTACCTTGAAGTGTGAATGGAGCAGCAACAATAGCTGCAGCAGCGAGGACGAGAAGGACGAGGGAATCTAGCAGAATTCTATCTAATAAATATTTTCGAGCTTTCTGTTCTTTTTTTCTTTTTTTGCTCTTTTCTTTTTAAAAAACTTATGAATAATGAATAATGGGCTTGTGAGGTTGAGTTGATCTCCTTCACAAGCCAAATGTGTTGGTGTTTGTTTTTCTGCTTTATGAATTTGGGTTTTATATGACCTGAGACTATGTTGTTATTTTGAAATGTTATTGTCATTATTATTATTATGATCGTTATTATAATAATTATAATATCGGTTAAATACTATTTGTTTTCTTAAAGATTCGTTAAAAATGTTTGCCTATTAGCAAAAGTTCAGATTCTGGTTACATAAATATTCGACTTAAAATGACTAATTTAGTTTTCGAGATGTTTATGTAAATGGGAGTGTAAGAACTAAAAATTAGAAGTACAAATTAAAAGAAAGAATTAAAGATGATGACTCCTATGAATAACAGTAGCAAAAGAAAAAAACCTTCAAAACCATAACATCTTGTTTTCATCCTTAGAAATTGAATCTGTTAAATTCAAACAAAGAAAAAAGGAAATGGAATCTGATATTTCACATATACTCTCTCTCTTCTACTATTATATAAGAGTTTTTGGCTAAAAACACAAAAACTTTATTTTACCATTTAACAAAATTCAAACAAAAAAAATGTATAGTAGAAGATAGTAAAAAATTATTTAATTAATATCTAATGTGTGCATAGAAACTTGTAACAATTTTATAAAATCAAACAAAAATAAAAACTAAAAGATCTTATATTATATTGGAACAGATGAAGTATATGTGAAATATGAAACTAAGAACCAACACAAAACAAAAACATTGCGTGAGGAAAAAGTAATTAAAAATCTTTAAAAAAATAGTAATTCTTTCACACTGCTCAACATCCTATCATTGCTCAACAGACTAATACAAGCCTAAAGTTAAATAAAACCATGTCGTTTTAGGATCAGCAATCGAGAGAACCACGTACGTAAGAAGCCTTTATGTCCTGGTCAAACGGTTATCCAACACGTGGATGCCACCGACGAAGGCAAGTTTCTCGAACCGATGCACGTGTCCTCGACACGTGGAGACTCCCAAGCACGTCTCTGGGTTATAAATAGCAACCCAAAACTCCACTACCACTTCATCATCAAACACAACAACAATCAATCAAAAAAGCAATCAAAGTTTAACCAAACACATAACTTGAAGAATATGGACAACAAGCAAAACGCGAGCTACCAAGCCGGTCAAGCCACTGGCCAGACTAAGGTGTCTCTCTCTTTCTTAATCCTTACACTCGTATTGTTTTTTTTTTTTTTGATATTTTGTTACACATTTCGTCATTCTTGTTGATATATTGCAACAGATCTCTTCATTTCTATATTTAAATTGTTTCCACGAAAATGCTTGCGGATTATTTTAAGTGGTACTTCTTTTTTGACAAGATTGTTCTATACTTCTATTAATGTATAATGTTAAAATATATAAATATAGGAGAAGGCAGGTGGTATGATGGACAAGGCTAAGGATGCTGCTGGTTCTGCTCAAGAATCCTTGCAACAGGTTCAGTTTTAATTTACTCCTTCAATTATTTTGTTCCCTTCTAGTAGAAACGTTCATAATATTGAAAATTAAGTCAAATTATGTAGTATATCTGTATATATGGTCTTATAACCCTCTATTTGTACATGTGAATTGTAGACGGGACAACAAGTGAAGGAGAAGGCACAAGGAGCTGCTGATGTCGTCAAGGACAAGACGGGCATGAACAAAAACAACTAATCACTTTCAACTTCTTTTTCTAATTAATTCCCCTCTTCGACTTGTGTTTAATAAATTGGGGGGGTTTAATTCTCATTCCTGCCACTTTTCTGATGTTGTTTTCTTGCTTTCCTTTTGGATGTTTAATTATGTAATCTTATCGATATAGTTAATAAATAGTTTGTCAAATATTATTAAAGCAAAAGTAGATATAAAGTAACAACTTCAAACAATATCAGACCAATCAAAATAAGATAAGCAAAAATCATATATTAAGAATTTACGAGCAATTGCTTACAGAAAATAAGTTTAGGATGTACATACAATAGAATCTTTGTCATGTGTGGGCTAAAAGTGAGCTCCAATCGTATTTGGGGAGGAACACAATGTATACCTTGGTGTTAATTTGGAAATTTTATCCAAAATGAAGATATAAAATTTGGAACCTTTAAAAATTTAATGAAAAAAAGTTACAACATTGGAAAACAGGGTTGTTGACAATATGGTAAGAATCAGTGAACCCAAGAAGTCAAGAAAACAGGGTTGTTGACAAATTCTATCTCTTGAACTTTAGAGTAGCAACATTCAGTATAACAGTGTGAATGGAAACAGCTAGTGGACCTCTTTTGAACAAACCTTTGATTATTAAAATGATTAAAAGACAAATTTAAACACAACAACATACCAAGCCGTTTGATACGATAGAGAACGCAAATGCAAGATCATAGATAATAGTTGCTTGCGGTGGAGGGTTAGAAACCAAAGGATAGATAAAACGACATAAAGCATAAGAAGGAGTATTCTGACGAGTGATTGTAACAGAGCGCACCAGCATGACCACCAACTAACTTTGATCATCTGTTGAAGAAGAGAAGCAATCAGTCTCCGTGGTGTTGACTTCGAGTTGCATATGTCCTGAAATCCCATCTACAGTTCTCCTTACTACGGATGTGTAGTCGCGACAGTTGGCCTCGAAGCTTATGTGGAAGATGGCATTCTTAGACTTGGCATCAATGGGATTGAAAATCGGAGACGGCGGCTCATCATCATCATCATCATCATCATATTGAGTTGTTGTTACTCGGGTTTGCACAAGTACCTTCTTCAACTCCATCTCCTTTGGCGGGAAAGCATGAGATCCAGCCTCGCAAACTTTGAAAAGTGCAAAGTGGGCATACAGACGAAGCCAATCATTTTTACGAATGTCCTCGTCCGGAACCTCGTAGAATCTCTGATCATCAGCTGCTTCTTCTGGTGGTCCCGACAAAAAGGTAGGCATACATCCTCTGCGTAACGCATCAACCCTACTAAACATGAAGTGGTGGAAATCTGGCTGATACGGCTGATACGCTACAAACAGAAAAGGAGGTCAGGTCAGGTCAGTAGAGAGAAACAAAATGTCTTTCTTGTTTCAATAAAATAAAGAAAACCTCCTGTTGTGGTGGGTTTGATTCTGCAGCCTTCAATCGTAACTTCCATCATAGCTTCCAAAGAGGCAGAGGCACCAAAAGGTCTTGTGACCATAGTTTGCAGAGTGAGAGACGACGGAGACGAATCAGCAGCAGCATCAACATCAACATCTTCAACCTCATCTTTAACCTCTACAGTAATATAGTAGTATAGAGGAAACGGATGCTCGGTATTCAATTTTGGTATGCGTAAGAACTTCAAGTTCCTATTGTTCTCAAAGTTGAACCAATGAACAGCCAACTGGCCGTAGAGATCCATTTCGGGAGGTGGTTGTTCTTCCTCCTTGTCCCCAAAATAAAAATGTGAGAGTCCGATCAAACGTGGGACACGAACGTCAGGATCGATATCGAAAAGCTAAACCCCAAAAAAAAAAGAAAAAAAATACAAATTACAATATAGCCGCGGGGAGGAGTAGGTAAGTAATATTTTTAGGGGTTACCTACATACCTGAGACTCAATCATTTGGCGGAAGTACCTTTCGTCTACTTCTTCCGATTCTCCTTGATCTTCATCTATTTCACGTAAATGATTGTCGTATTCCTCATCAGATAGATTCCGCATCTCCAACAACTGCTTCAGAGGTTTCCTGTTGTCGATTCGTTTAAAAGCTTTTTCCTCAATCACTTTCTGATGATACATACAACAACAAAGGAGAGTGTGTGATAAAGTTACAATCGCCATGGCCAAAAAAAAAGAAAAAAAACAAGTAATACCTGACATGTGCATCGACCCACTACTTTATCATCGGAATCTAAAACCCTCAACATAGAGAGGCATTGTTCGTCCGTTAGCTTTCCGCTATCCAACATCCGCCGCAGAGTATCCGCCATCTTCTTCTTCTTTCGACGTTACGTAGGGATTTCTTTCTGTGTTTTTTATATTTTAAGTGCGGATAGGTCGGTCACTAGTTATATAAACCAAGTGGTAATGGGCCCAGTACCGGCCCGGACCATATGTATAGGGCTTCACACATTTTGGGCCCACCTACACGATTAAAGATCTGGTAAGAATCAGTGAACATAAAAAGTCAAGAAAACAGGAATGTTGATAAAATTCTAAAACGTTGTGGCTAAAAACCGAAAACCTCAAAAAGTAGGAGGACCACAGTTTTAAAAATAAGTCAAGTCGAACCTTTTGTCTTGCTCAAAGGTTTTAGTCTAAAGCCCTAAACCATTTCCTCTGTCTCGCCATTGCTGCTCCATCGATTCCATTCGTAAAAACCCAAACTTTTTTTGTTCAAATCAAAACCAAACACTAGTGTTTTTGTACCTGAGATTGAAAAACAAAAACATGAGGTATCAATGGCGGTTGCTACTTTCTCGGAGCTACCGTTTATCACATCGTCTATCACTTTCTCATCAGTCCCACCAGTTCCAGGTAGTTTCCAATTCGACCCGATCTTTCTCTTATTTCCTCCATGAAGAACGTTCTGGAGTTGGAGTTTTGCAACAAAGACAGTGTCTTTTTGCCTTGGGATTGAGCTCTGTTAGCCGAAGCTTTTCATCTGAGCCTGTGATTGAAGAGAAACCTCCTGCTGAGGCTGTTGTGATTGATGTTTTTAGAAGATTGAATTGTAAGGATGAGATTAGGAAAGAACTTGATTCGAATGGTATAGTGATTAGCCATGAGTTAGGACTAAGAGTTCTGAGGGAACTTGAATCAAGCCCTGATGTTGCGGGGAGGTTTTTCCAATGGGTTTTGGAGGCTTATCCTCGAAAACTTTCCTCCAAAAGTTATAACACGATGCTTCGTATACTTGGTGTTAATGGTCTTGTTCGTGAGTTTTGGGAACTGGTTGATGCTATGAAGAAGAAAGGGCATGGTGTATCAGCTGGTGTTAGGGATAAAGTGGGTGAGAGATTTCTGAAAGATGGTCTGGATGGTGATTTGGAGAGGCTTAAAGAGATTTTTGCTTCAGGTTCTATGGATAATTCTGTGGACAAGGTTTGCAATAGGGTGTGTAAGATTGTGATGAAGGAAGTGTGGGGTGCTGATGTGGAGAAGCAGTTAAGGGATTTGAGACTTGAGTTTCGAAGTGACCTGGTGAAGATGATTTTGGAAAAGCTTGACGTGGATCCGAGGAAAGGTTTGTTGTTCTTTAGGTGGATTGATGAGTCTGGCAATTTTAAGCATGATGAGAAGACGTATAATGCTATGGCCAGGGTTTTAGGGAAAGAGAAGTTTCTTGATAGGTTTCAACACATTATAGAAGAAATTAGGACTGCTGGTTACGAGATGGAGATGGAGACTTATGTTAGGGTTTCAGCAAGGTTCTGTCAGACTAAAATGATTAAAGAAGCTGTGGAATTGTTTGAGTTTGCAATGGCGGGTAACAATACACCCACCCCGCACTGCTGCAGTTTACTACTCAAGAAAATTGTTACTGCGAGTAAATTGGACATGGATTTGTTCTTAAGAACTGTGAAAGCTTATACTGATAAGGGCAACGTTGTGCCTGATTCTATGCTGCAGCATGTCCTCAAGTCTTTGAGAAGCGTTGATAGGTTTGGACAGAGTAATGAGGTGTTGAAAGCGATGAACGAAGGTGGCTATCTTCCTAGCGGTGATCTGCAGAGTGTGATTGCATCAGGACTTAGTCGTAAGGGAAAGAAAGATGAAGCCAATGAACTTGTCAACTTTATGGAAACCTCTGGAAATCATCTAGATGACAAAGCAATGGCGTCTTTAGTTGAAGGGCATTGTGATGCTAAAGATCTCGAAGAAGCTACAGAGTGTTTCAAGAAGATGATTGGCAAAGAGGGAGTCTCTTATGCAGGTTATGCATTTGAGAAGTTGGTACTTGCTTATTGCAACAGTTTGAGGGCAAGAGATGCATACAAGGTTTTCACTGAGCTAGTGAAACAAAACCAGTTGAAACCTTGGCACAGTACATACAAAATCATGGTGAGGAATCTGTTGATGAAGAAGGTAGCAAGAGATGGTGGGTATGAAGAAGCGTTGAGTCTTCTACCTATGATGAAAAATCACGGGTTCCCTCCTTTTGTGGATCCGTTCTTAGATTACTTATCAAATAGTGGAACAAGCACCGAGGCTTTCGCTTTTCTCAAGGCTGTGACTTCAAAGAAGTTTCCATCTAACTCAATGGTTCTGCGTGTATTCGAAGCTATGTTGAAGTCTGGAAGGCATAGTGAAGCTCAGGAGTTGCTGTCTATGTCCCCAAGTTATATCCGTCGCAATGCAGAAGTTCTAGAACTTTTTAACTCCATGAAACCTGATAAATGTTCTTTAGAAAAACCTGTACCCGCTCCTGCTCAAATAGAAGCTTGAATCATTATTATAGGTTTTTTGGGACATGGGGAATGCTCGACTTATACACAATCACTATTTCTGCTCCAATTTTGCTTGCCTTATTCTGCATATTCTGGACCATAATTGCGTGTCATCCTTGCGCAGGGGCCATGCTAATCTTCTCTGTATCGTTCCAATTTTATCAGATGTCCCCGAAGGTGACAATCAGTTAATGACTCGAGCGATATATAAACCCTTTAGTTTACTTCCAAGTTTATCGATGTGGTGGGGTTATGGAATAAACAGGAGAAAATTAATTATTTGGGCTTGTGGGCTTTTTGACAGGATGTCTCATCTTGAGTTTTGTTATTGGGTTCGAAGAAAATATACTATCTCATCTCTTTTATGTGTGTGTACCATAATATTTTCGTTCATAAATCTTTTTTTTTTTTTTTTATCAAAAGTTTCAAAGTTTTTCAGCTTTTCAAGATTACAGTTTTATCATACGGGGACAAAATAAGAATATCTATGAGTGGTGTGTACTTAAGATTTGTTAAGTAAAGAAATCAATGATTTGTGTATCAAAGATTCTATAGTGATGAGTGATGAACATGCACGAGTTGTATAACAAATACGAAAGCAGTGGTGCTCTCCGATCCCCTCGGTTAGTTCAAATAAAATCTCCTCAAGATCAGTAGAGCAATTTTTTATATAACAAATACATAATATGTATATATAAATACACAAAACCATATCGCGTTTTACAGTTTGTCATTTCATGATTAAACATTTTTGTCATTGCATGCTTAGATATGCGAAGAGGCATTTACGAAGATGAATGTAAAAAGACGTCATGTGCATGCATCAAAATAGTAAACTTCATTACTGCAAAGATTAATAAATGAATCAACTAACTTCATAACTATTGATCGTATATTAATTAATGACTGCTCAACTTCGCTATGTATTTACATATCGGACAATACAAAACAAAAGCAACCAAAATCTTTAGTATTGACATGCGTATGCTTTCATCTTGCCCTTGAACATACACACACACACACTCATATAGAAACGTACATACACATCTATATATGTAATATGTGTATCGTAGTAATGAATAAACCAATCAATCACGTGAACAGATGAGCATCATCACGCATCTTCTAATGATGTAAATCCTTCCCTTTTGTTCTTTGAGATATTTCCCAAGTCTTCTACTTTGTGATTTCTTCTCCTTTCTCTTCAAGTTCATGATGCCTTCCATATCCGTCGTCTGCGTCCTTAAGAGTCCGGTTTTATATATGATATAACAGTGAGTGTATCGCAAATACCAAAAAGATGGTGAGATGAGCGTTATAACAATGAGCGTATCGCAAATACCAAAAAGATGGTGAGATTTTATATGACTAATCCTTTGAAAAGATTGTTTTCGATTCTTTTCCAAGCAGGAATCTTCTATGGATGTAGAGAGTGTGACTTTGTGAAGAGAGATGAGAGCTTTGGAAGATAAGTGATTTGATGGGGAAGATACTCGTTCGAATGAGTTTTTATAGGGAGAATCAATTTGTCTGCATTCTACATTTTAATAGATAAATTAATCATATCTATCTATCAGAATATTAAAAATTTAATTATGTTCAGTGGATCAACCTTATGAATAATAAAAATAATAATAATGCTCGACAAATTATTATCATTTTCATGGTTGAGTCACGTCACCAAACTTTACATAACAATGTGAAAATCCACCAACCAGCGGCCATTTGGTTGCATAACATATTCTTCTATGCAATATACTAACAAAAAGTAATTATTTTAATCAGTAAAAATAGTATTATGTAATGAAAAACTAGATATAGTATATATAATTTCCTTATATTTCTTCATTTTTATTTTATTTTTTAACACATTGACCAGTTAGAGCCAATTTGCTTCAAATGAAATATACAGATCCCATAAAATGTGGATGCTTGAGTCATTTTTACTCGCAAATAAAAATACGACATTAACTTTTATAACTTTAGGTTCGTTTTGTATATACTAAAATAGCTGGCAAATCATATATAAATAAATTAACTTGCAATATACCCTTTTTCAAAAAAAAAAAAAAAAAAACTTGTGTAACGATACTCAAAACCGTGTTGATCTCTAGTTCCATTCGAAAAGCATACTGCCAAACGTGCAAAAATGTACAAATGGATTTTGATTCCTTCACCGTTAACACGAAATTATTGAACTACTCATATCAGTAACGAGTATCTAACATCTATTGCTCTTTAAAAATGGGTTAACGTTGAAACTTCGATTTGGATTTTTTTTTTACAATTATTAAAATAGTGTACCTTAAGAAAACATTTTGTCAATGGTACCGTGAGAAAGCATTATAATCTAATTATCTAAAGAAACTTCGTAAGCTCAAATACCAAAAATAATTATACTGCTAAAAGCTGCCAAAGATTATGTATATGATACTTTTCATCAAACCCAACATAATTGGAACAAGATTAAGTTTTTAATTACTTGAAATTTTCGATTGTGAGCTTTTACATACAAATTTTACATAATGGCCGAAAACATAATCCCACATGTCTTTTCTCGTGTTCCACCATGAAATCAGCCGTAACTTGAACCTGGCCCTTGCTTCACACAGTTTCCAGTACTTCACCATTCATAAAGTATTACGTACACAATCACTCCATTTTTAATAGTTATATATAATAAATTTAAATTAATTTGACTTAATAATTGTTTTCAAATACCGAAACCTACATATTTTATCAGCGCCTCAATTCTTGAAAATTGTTTCGTGCCCCCTAGCTACTATATTATATCCCGATTTTCCCCTATGGCATGCATGCTTCAAAAACAGAACATTTTGGACTTGTAAATATGGTTTGTTCTATGTTCAACTACACACACTCAGACTGCATATCGTATTATGGCTGCGTATAGTCATTAAAACCACAATCCATCGAAGCTCTTTAAAAAAAAATCAAGAAAAATAAAAGAAAACAATAATGACAGTTATTGGTATCTTATTATTTTAACAAAAAGACACAAGTCTTGAACTAATGTTGTCTTGGTAGTTCTTCTTGTTCAATTATTAAGAATTTCTGAAGTAAGGATAACATAATAAAAATAGAGAAAGAAAACAAAACCTAACATAGAAATAAACAAATTAGAAGAAGCATGTGGAGCATGCTGCACGTGAAATTGGCATGGCTAAGGGTTACTGTTTGGCATAACCTAGACAATTTTCGTTCTCTTGTCCCCTTACTAATTAATTTACTAATACCAATACTCTAATTCGTTTCATTAGAAACCATTATCATGATAATGTTTACCATATTCAATTATATGACTTAATTAACAATGAACTTGAACAAAATTAAGAATCATAAACCCGTATCTTGGTCTTGGATGATTCAAAAGATAGAGTGTCGCGTAGGTAAAAACTTGTACGGTGCAACGCACCAAGAAACAATTTCGAATTTGTAATTTTGGTTTACTAATCATTCGAACTAAGGCTGATTGGATTCTTGCTAATGAAGCATCCAATATCTTGGAACTAGTATTCTAGTAATGTAATCAAGATGCTTACATATACAAACATCAATAATCCATTATCCATCTATATTAATATACGTTGACCCATACTTCTGTCCTTAGTGTATTTCTATGCACTTTGAGCAATTATTTAACTAAAAGTCTCCTAATCATTGTGGTACTTTAATTTTGTAATGAAATTTTGGTTTTACATAAAAAGTATAGACGATATGTTAATTAGACGATATGTTAATTAAATCCTTTTATTATTGAGAGGCTTAACGGGCCATTAAATAAAGAATTATCGGGCCTTAACAGGCTAAATTAAAATTTGCGATTAAGTAACCTTTTATAGACCCAATTGAGTTTTATTGGGCTTTAAATTTAGAAGCAATATGATAAATAATAATAATAATAATAATATAATATAATAAAAAAACTGATGAACACGGAAGAGCAGAGAGATCTCCAAAGATCCTTACTTTGATTTGATTCTTTCCTGTGTCTTCTCCGACCTGTATAAAGGTTTCATCACAGACAAGACAACAATGGCGATTGTCTGATCATCAAAGCTTAATCTCCCAAACCCACCTCTATCTCCTTCTCCTCAAGCAAGTTTCATCTATACTCTATTAACCAATCTCCTCATCACTTGCTCTAACTCTACCTGGTTCCTCCATCTCTCTCTCTCTCTCTCTCTCTCTCTCTCTCTCTCTCTCTCTCTCTCTCTCTCTCTCTCTCTCTTATCTCTCTCAATCGTCTCCGCGTGTCTTCTTTATCATTGCTGGGCCATAACGTGGTAGGTCGCATCTTCTTCTCAGATTCTATGGTCTATGGGAAGGGAAAAACAAAAGCTTTGTGAGAACCAAATTGATTTGTGATCAGAATGTTTGGGTTTTGTTGAATCTTTCAGTTAAAATCGTTGGATCAACCAATTACTTTGCAATGTATTTTGGGTTCGAGCTCCAAAGTACTCATCTTTGGGGTCAAGGTACTTGTGACTGATGGATGACTGCAGTTGTTGTGGAGATGATGACGATGTGGTGCGATTTGGATTTGTTAGACTGGTCTGGTCGATTGGAATATTCTCGGGTTTGTTGATTCTTAGGGGAAGATAATGAGAGGGAGATAGAAGAAAGGCAAGAAAGACTGTGGGAGAATGCGTAATGGGCAGATTGAAGGGAACAAGAAGAAGTAGAAAGCTGTTCATTGTAAGTCTATAGAGTTAGTTACTACTTGGGGTGCTTTTTGGGATTTTAAGATGATCGTTTTAATGTTCTATTTTTTTGGTGATTTATAATGTGAATGATGATGAATTTGAAATGTTTCTATATACTGTGATTGCTTTATTGAGGAGTTGCATGTTTAAGGATTTGGTTGTACAATGTGCGTAAGATAGAGTAGACTACAGGAAAGCTGGTTCTGTGGTATCTTTAGGTTTAGGAGAGTTACTTTCTTTTTTTAGCAAAAGGATAGTGATTTCTTGATAAAATGATAATGATAATGCCTTTTTCTGCTGCAGTTGTAGTAGCGTTCATACTTCTAATCTAGCCTCTTACCCTTTGCAGTGAACAAGAATGTGCTTCGTGTCGTTTCAGAAAGATGCTGCTGCTGGTAGCGCTGATTTGAAGTCAGAACATGCCTGGTCATGTCTCTTAGGGAGATATCTATTCAAGGATTATCCATTAGAAGGTTATTGATCTTGGACTCTGCCGGGTGTATACATGTCTCTGGTCGTCATCCTCTCGGATCAATCTTTGCTTGTCATATGCAGCAGTTGCCTCGCTTTATGGATGTAATGATCCCTTGTTCTTGAAATGTCTGTTAGGTAAAGTGATATTGTTTTTGTTTTTGACACATTGGATATCAAAATTTCCTTTGTTTAACACAAATTATATGGTCTTTGGTTACTGCAGTTACAAAAAGCTTTTGGATTTCAGACGGGGATATTATTTCATGCTTAGGGTGACAAGTCTGATGAGGAAGCTATCATAAAAGAGAAAGATAGAGTTAATAAGATAAGAGATGAAATGAAAGACCTATACAAAACTTGGATTTAGGTGCGGTAACACATAAAATATTTACCATAAAATTCGAATGTCGAGTGTCCATGGAATTCAAATCAAACTCTTGTACCAAAAAATAATAGCGGAATGTTTATTCTGCTTTCAGAGTAATTTAAATGAAAACATGGACCATAACTGAGATCAGATGATGAATGTGACATGGTGATTATAACATGCACGTGGTTTACATATGCAACACAAAGCTACTCCTTTTTATTGTCCACTTTTTTGTTATTGTTGTTGTTGTTATCTTTGGAATGTTTAGAAAGAGAATTCCATATTTCATGCTATATATTGAAAACAACCATAAGCATTCATAGTGGGTTGGTCCATCACAACAATTCACTTGTTATCTAGACCAAGCTCCTTAGAAATCAAAGATAACGTCTTGCTCTATCAATCGATATCACATAGTTTGAAATGTTGTTTATATGTAATTCACTTTATACGTATAGTTGATTCTCTTATTCTCTAAAACATAAAATTGACGTCCAAACATACATATGGACAGCGTTAGAGGTTTCAGCTAAAGAAGAGAAGCTGTTACAAAAAAGGTTAGGCATCATCAATCAATGAATGATAGATATGTCATTTTCATTATATTCTATTGCGGTGAAGTTCAGATATGTGGATATATAGGTAGGAGACTATGATATGAACGATAAACATCTTATTCACTATATCTCACACACTCATAAATGAGACCATAAACATCAACTTCGCGTACCAACCCGGACTAAGTGAATAGAACCAGCTGCCATAACTTTCAACTCATGCGTAGCTCATAAATAGTATGTAGTCAAGATTCGAGAATATCATCTATGATTTTGGACGATGTACACATATTCTTTTTCTTTTCTTTAATATAAGTTTTTAAAAACTTCAGACATGTTAATTATAGGATTAAATAAAATTTTAACACATGTAAATAATAAATATTTTTGCAATTTTTTTTTTTTTTTCAGTCAATTTGATAACAGTGAAAAATAGGCAAACATGTTAAATCAATCAATCTTGTCAGACTAATCAGTTCCATACTTGAAGTTTTAACTGTCACTATACAAATGAAAACATGAAAAAGAAACCAGAACTAATAGAGATCATAACCTTTCGAGGAAAAATTGGAACATGCCAAGTGAATCTGTTTCCTATATATGGATTACACCCAAAAAAAGCAGAAGACAAGAAAGTTAAACTTTATTGTGAGATTTTATTATATCTAAGTCATCCAATGATAGTTCAACATATAATTATCTTATAATATTTTTCAAGAGATAATTATATTGGTATACCCTATATAACGAAACAAAATTAAAGATGAGTCAGAAAACTACAAAGCAAGTCAATATCTTAAGTAATAATAAAAAAACCAAAAAAAACTCAACGATGCCTTTAATATTCAAAGGTACATTTCCTCCCTCTCACAATCCTCCGTTGCAAAATATTCAGTTCTAATGGCTTTGCATGGCGAAGAGCTTGAGTTTAACTTTAACCTAAGAGAATTGACTCGAAAAGGTCATCTAACTTGCGAAAATCGAATATCTAGAAGGTTCTCTGCCTCATGTATCCGAAGCTTCAGAGAAGATCACAAGTCTTGTACAACAAACTTCACCATCTCTAGTACTCTGTCTTCTCCTGGCTACTCCCTCAAAGGTATTAAATGTATATATAACCTCTCTTTATTATGATATATCTTGTTTATTAGAAAAATGGTTTTGTAATTTTGAATATTGTGACAGATGAGATTGACCCATCAGATTATTCCTTCACTAGTGCACTCAAGGGTAAGTTTCGAAGATTGAAACTTTTGAGAATTTCGACCTATTCTAAGCATTTGCTAATTTGAATGACTAATCAAACCATCGGGTGCTACGTCGTATATTATAGTAATTGTTGTCAATTAAGAAAAAGCTAAAAAGACAATTCTGCTAAAATCATTACGTTTCGATAAATCTTTTTTCAAATTTGAATCAAACAACTAAGTCATTATATTACACTGTGTTGGTTTGTTTATATATCATTGCTAATAATAAAAAGCAGCTCTGTTATACAAGAACAGGGTACATTTAATAACTTTTTAAAGTTTTGTTTTATTTGCTAACACAGCATTGCAAGCAAAAGCAATGTACAAGAAGAAATGTGATTGGTTGAAACCAGAAGGGGTTGTTGAGTTAAACTCGAAGTGGAACGAAGCAGAGAAGTATATCTGCAATCCTTTGTCTGGTGAAGTTCCTATAGAGTGTTTGTCTTCTAGAACCCTAAATTCAAGATCCTTCAGAAACTTATCCACCACGCATTCTCCTCCACTCACGATTTTGCCTTCCAATCATAATCCAAGAACGGTTACTACTCCTATGGTCAGAATCATTCATGGGGATTCTAGATCTCCGTATCCTGTTCTTATCCAAGGTGATTGTTAATGATCTCGATTTATATATAGGGTTTTTTTTTTTTTTTTTAATGACCAAAAAGAGTTTGGGGGTGTTTTTTAGCAGAAGAGAAAGTTGTGGGGTTGAAACGAGACGTGGGTGTGCAGAGTGCACCGGCAACTAGGGTTGGTCCGGCGACGACGTCGCCGATTATGGAGAGATCAAAGAGAAGACAGGTGGAAGATGATGATGATTCGCCGGTTGAGTATGCACTTAAGAAAGCTCAACAAGAGGTACATATAACATATCTGTTCAATTTTTGCTATGATAATTTTTTTATTTAACCCAACACATTCATAATTTAAACATTTTTATAAAATATGGGTAGAATTTTGCATTGGGCCATTCGAAATAATTGAAATCATGTAAAGGAAAGAAAGGTACGTACGTAATAATTGCATAAAACTTTGAATTTCCTTTCTGCAATTAGATTCTTTCACAGAATAAGAGAAAACACAAATTAATACATGAATGCTCAGTGTATAAATTTTGTATTTTTAATCATAGAGTAGACAGTGATGAGACTCCACGTTTTGTTTGTTTATACATATAAAAATACTGTATCCTTTTTGAGATGTATCTTCTTCATGATATTTTGATTATAATAAAAAGGACAAATGGTCATAATACGTGATAGTAGTATCCATCATATAAAACACTCAACAGTATCGTCCAACTTCGATGTTCTAATTATTTCATGAAAAATCTTTCATTGGACCCCATGTTATGATTTTGTGTAGTCTACATTGAAAAAGGCTTAATATATATATGTGCACATTTGTATATATACCCAAACCCAAATATACTTTTACGAGTTGAATCATTCAACCAATAACATTTTTTTATAGTGATTAACCCACCTGATTAGTTGCTGCTTATGTTGAGGGGTGTTTTCAGGATTTGAAGGATGTGAAGTCAGAAGAAAAGGAGAAAAGTATGACAAGGAAAGAAATTGAAGAAGACGATAGAGAGAAGGAGACAAAAAAGAAAAGAGGAAGTAGGTGTTTCTCCTGGATGAGGAAAATGCATAGACAACCAAGAAAATCCAAATGCATCTTTCACATTTGTCTACCTCATCTTATCAATACTACTTGTTGAACCAATAATATTCTAGTAAGAAATAAAAGAAAGACCATCATTGGTTAACTTAACACAATAATAATGTAGCAATGTTTGCAAGATCATATTGCTTGTGTTTCTCTCCCTTTTATTCTCGGTGTATTTGAAGTATGTAACTTCATACTATATGAAATTTATTTAAGTTTTTTTGTTGGTACACGTTACATGTTTCAAAATTTTGTTTTATAAGATTGTAAAAGACAACTTTTTTGTTCAAGGTTTTATAACAAACCAAGGACTCTGGCATTACCAAGATCTCCCACTATCAAAATTATTAGTAAAACTTTCCTTGAAATCAAAATTACTCTTACAAAAAGATTATTTCATAGGGAAATGAGCATGTTTTTGCCCCTTTCCTTTTTATAAATACACTCTCCTTAGTATGAATCACATTGCTTGTTTTCTCTTCATAACTTGTTGATTGACCGGTGCCATTGAGGATCAAATATCATCGGACTTCCATTTAACAACTGCAAGAGTGTGGCGGCCACCACAAGCGATTGACTTAGCTAACCATTTTCCTTCTTCTTCTTCGTCGGCATGATTAAAGCTTCCTTCAGGTGGAGGTATCATTATAGGTAATTCCAATGGTTGTCCTGTTGTTACTTTCCTTCCATATCCAAGTCTACCATGATCTCCTCTACCAAACTGATCCAAAAGACAAAACATGATCAGAGGGACGATTGTTTTTATAATGTTTCAGGACAAAACCCAAAAGCAGTTTTCTTGGTTTGAAGGGACTAACCGAGAAGATTTTGCCATCTCTTGTCAAAGCAACTGAATGTGTTCCGCCACAAGAAACCTAAATTTTTAGGAAAGAAGAGATCTCAAGATTATTATAAGTTAAATGCTTTACCTACATGATAGATCACTCACTGAAGTTTGAAGCTTTACTTACCTGAATTATATCTTCTTCAGATAGAAGATTTACTTTCTGTGGAACCATTTTGCTGCTCTTGTCATTGTCACCGAACCCTAGTCTTCCGTGTTCTCCTCTTCCCCAACCATACACCTAAGAATCAGAAGATCATATAATCATATCTAGCACATGGTGAGAATGAGAAGAGAAGGGAATATAGAAACTTTGAGAATCAGTTCTACTACCTCTCCTTTATCGGTTAAAGCCGTTGAATGCCACCCACCAGCAGCAATATCGACCTACAGGTACGTTTAACAACATCAGAATCACTTTTTAAAAGTTAATGGGTATCAAAAGGAATCAAGAAAAGGGAAAAAAGCAGAACCAAAGTGAGATCATCAAGGCCTTGGACTGGAACAGGATGAGATGTTGGCTGAGTGTCACCGGTTCCAAGTTGTCCGTATTCGTTATTACCCCATGCCAATAATCTGCCATCTTCTTCAAGAGCCAGATTATGAAATGCTCCAACAGCGATAAGACGAACATTTTCAAGACCTTGAAC
Source organism: Camelina sativa (assembly GCF_030686135.1). Lineage (NCBI taxonomy): Eukaryota > Viridiplantae > Streptophyta > Magnoliopsida > Brassicales > Brassicaceae > Camelina > Camelina sativa. The sequence goes on from NC_141894.1 coordinate 665,146, forward strand.
TCTTACAGGAACAGATATTTGTTTTCTGCAATTTGGAGGGAACCAAACCCCAACACTTAAGTAATAGCTTAATATTGCACAAAATGAATACTATTGATATGAGTTTAATTGTTCTCTCTATACATGTCACCAGGAGGCCAAGGTTGACCCCAAGTCCACACATGACCTTCACGTGTCAGAACCACCGAGTGAGTACCACCTGCAGCTACCTGTTAAGAAGATTAGACCTCAAACGGTTTATTCATACATCAACATTAAAGAGTAGAACATAAAGTGATGGACACAGATTTAGTTCTGAGGCAATGCAGAGAGCTTTAAGAATTAGACTACAAGCAACTTTACCTGTCGGACTGTAAGTTTCGGGGCACAACGCTTAGGGATCACAATATCTCTTCGCACGGGCCTACCCATCTCGTCTTTTAAAGGCTCGTCACCACATTGTCCATACTCATTCCCACCTACATACTCATTCCCATAAGATTTAACAAGCAAAACATATAGAGAGAATGAAACAATAATAACACAGGCGTTACCCCACGCATATGCTCGGCCCTGATCATCAACAGCTAAACAATGCCAACCACCAATTGCTGCCTACCATCCATTACAACATTCAAAGGTACAAACACTAAACAGTAACGAAAACCAGAATAGATTAGTAGAAGAAGAAAAAGATCAAACCTGAGTGATCTTGACATTGGCAAGAGCCTTAACTCGACTAGGGATGTTTTCTGTTTTTGTTTCTGGTGGGTGTCCTAATGTACCTCTTTGATTCCAACCCCATGTAAACATCTGAGACCAGTTCAAACAACCAGTAACATAACTTAGTGAAATAGAGCTTTTTAAAATCTTAACTTGGCCAATTCAAATGTTGAATTTCGTCATCAAAGTACTGAAACAAGGACCATAAACAGACCAATTACAGGATGATAACACAAACAAAACCTGTTAAAGAAAACAACTTTGAGATATTGGCTGACTTCTAATCAAGATTCTCACAGCTTAGAGACTTTTCACACAACAGAGGAAGACACAGAGCTTCATTATATATATATTATTGTAAAACCATGTTTCTAGTTCCTACAAATCTTAAGAGAACTTGTAAAACCAAATAGTACACGCCCTCTTCTTTTTTGGCTATAACAGATAGATATCAGCTCCGCTAATACATAGAGACCAAATTAAAATGAAGACAAATCTCATTTCAATGAATATTCGGATAGTACCGTGCCATCATCGCAAATGGCGAGGGAGTTACGGCTACCAGAGACAACGGAGCGAACAGAGTAAGGCTCAAGAGCTTCAACGACGCAAGCCCATTCCTTGTCTTCGCTGGTACCAATTCCTAGTTGCCCATCTTCTCCAGAGCCCCTGAAAAGCAAAAAACAAGAAGATAACAAGAGAGAGTGAGAGACCAAGTACTAACAAAAGCGAGTGAAAAATCCAAACTTTGATAAGTAGAGAGAAGTGAAGAGAAGAGTTTTAGACCAGGCTATGATTGAAGTAGCTGAAACCATTTGAGAGAGAGGGAGAGACGAGAGGAGAGAGAGAAGGTGAATGAATGCACAAAGACAAGCGGAAAAGCAAAGCAGTGGGATTCGAGGAGGGGGATGGTAATAATAATAGCGATGTGTGTTTTTTATGTTAAGTATGTGTCTAATTACTTAATTAATACTAATAGGAATAATATTCATAATCACTAAAAGACATTTATTTGCGTATATTCGTATTTCAAAAAGGTATGCTCAATAAAACTATTGATTTTAGCATATGTGTTCGGAGTTATTGACGAGATTTTTTTCAATTTCTAGTAATGTTAGTTGAATATAAAAAAAATTATATTCAAAATATAAATACACACATATGGGAAACATGAATAAAAAAGGAACAACAGAAAAATGATAAATAAAGACAATAAATTTAAATGTATTATGTATGGAAAGAGACCCATGAGTGTTACTACTGCACAAAAGGAAAATAAATTATGACATGAAGAATAATGCTCTGCCCAAAAAAAAAAATAAAGACATTTTGGAATTTATTTTTGTTCTATTGGACATTTTAGGTCCTTGGTTTTGTTTTCACTCTTAAAATAGTTTTGCTTCTTCTTTCTTCACTTCCTAAATACTTAACAAGCAATATCGCGAGAATCAGCGATCAAGAGCTTTTTAAAAGCAAACCAACTAAAGAAAAGAGAACAGAGGTTTTTAAGTTTTCTAAGAGAATATCAAATAATGATCTTTCTCGCTGCTACTACAAACCCCAATAATCATATCATATGTTTTTGGAAACTAAAGCCAAATCCGTACCATTACATACTTAAGAAATATCTCTTCCTCACTTTCATCTGGTCAATGCCCTGTCTCTGCTGGTTTGCCCTCTTCCGGCTCATGTTTTGACGCCTCCTTGATCTCATCACCTCCCACCTCATCCTGAAAATGAGCAACACATCACAGTTTAGTAGAAATCTCTCGGCAAAGAAGCTTAGATTGCGTAGATATGGGTTAACGGGAAGAAATCTTCAAGGAGAGGCAAAAGTGTACATTGATGTCAGAAGTCCAGAGGGTCAAATTGTCACGGAGAAGTTGCATTATCAGTGTACTGTCTTTGTATGATTCTTCTCCTAATGTATCCAGCTCAGAAATGGCCTCATCAAAAGCCTGTGAAGAAAACAATATTAAGCAAACTGGTGCTTTTGAACAAATGTTACAAAGTCTGAAAGTACCATAACATTCCGTAGAGTAAAAACAAACCTGTTTCGCGAGACTGCATGCACGATCAGGCGAGTTGAGAATCTCGTAGTAGAAGACAGAGAAGTTAAGAGCAAGTCCCAATCGAATCGGATGAGTAGGAGCTAACTCAGCAAGTGCAATATCCTACATCAGAAGGAAAACACAAACAATCATTCATCAAGACAGCCCCCTTTACTGGTCTCAAGCAGCAAATTCAGATACATGTTCAAACTTAAAGAGTTTACCTGAGCTGACTTGTAAGCAACGAGGGTGCTCTCTGCAGATTCCTTCCTATCAGCTCCAGTCTTAAACTCAGCAAGGTACCTGTGGTAATCACCTTTCATTTTGAGGTAAAAGACTTTGGACTCAGCCAAAGATGCAGTTGGAACAAGGTGAGAATCCAAAAGATTCAATATTCCATCACAGATTCTGTTAAGTTCGGTTTCGATCTTTCCTCTGTAGTCTTTGATAATCGAAACATGATCATCGTTGCCTCTGCTTTCTTCCTTTTGTTCAATGGAAGATATGATCCTCCAAGAAGCTCTCCTATCACCAATAACGTTCTTGTAAGCAACAGACAAGAGGTTTCTCTCTTCCATAGTAAGCTCATCGGTGTCAACAGTCTTTGCGACTTTCTCCATGAACTCAACCATTTCCTCATAACGTTCAGCTTGCTCAGCTAACTTGGCTAAGTACACATTCTCTTCTCTCAAAGACGACATCTTCTTTGTTATTCTTATCACACACTTCTAGATCCTGTTTTTCATAATCCATTAACAAAATTCCCAATAATTACGAAAATCACAAAAGAGAAAGATACAAAACACAACAACGGTTTCGTGTTTTCTACCATTTACTCGTACGGATCAATCCTCAATTACGGAAAAAAAAACATAAAAGGAACACTATGCCAACAAGACCTAGAAAGAAGCCTAGATTATACGCCAGATCTCGAAATAACAAGGAACACATACAATACAAAGATACGAAGTCGACGAAACGAAAACATGAACGAGCAACAGAAGAATGATTCGTAGAGCAGAGAGAGAGACCAGATCCAGGGAGCTTACCGTGGGGGGATTTTGGAATTAGGGATTGTCGAATTCGAAGCTTGTGAGTCTTGTGACTTTGTGAAGGGGAGAAGTGAGAAATTAGGGGGAAAAAGGGAAGAAGAGACTGGGCTTTGATTTTTGGAGAAAGTAAAGAAGAAAAAAGGCCCAATAGTAACTCGACAAGTGTCTAACGGTGTTGACCGGTCAAAGACTTTAATAAACGTGAAAAATGATAATTTTATACATTGATTGGGCCCTGATTCCATCTTTAGGGTAAAAGTCATTAAAAGTTGTATGCCGTGCATTGTTGGTAATCTGACTTTATTGTGTTCTTCAAACTGATTAATGTAATTTCGGCTTCACATTGATGTTCGACACAAATTTCTTCAAATGTTCACAATTTACTACTTCCCACAAATACTTTTCTGTCTTAATTACCTTCCTCTAGAATTAGGGTTATGTAAGATAAGAATGCTAAAGGTTGAGATTACTTTACAATTAATTTCTCTATTTTCTTCAGAATTCGCTCTATAATATTCAGTTTCGATTCAAACATTCATCCTTACTGAAAATAATGATGCATGCCTACTACAAACAAGAGTATATTAGTCCTTAGAAACCAAACACTCTCAAGATATACATCATGTTTTTTGTGATACAAAAAGTTAGATCCAAAAGTGTCTATGACAAACAAAAGAAATACTATTTCATACGCTAATGCTTAAACACGAAAGGTAAAGAACTAAAACCAAAAAAAAAAAAAACAATGGTAGAAAGTAAAAAAATTTCAAACAAAGAGTCTTTTTAAGTAGGCTTCCTCATATTTCTTCCTGCACGAATCACTTCATCCACTAATAGCAACTGCGAAGCAATGACCGGCCTGCAACACATTAACCAAACGACCGTTTTAACTGCCTGACCTCAACCGCAACTGAATTAAAGACTCCATTATTTTTAAATGCCAAATTTTAGCATTGCATTTACAAGTTGCCATTTGGTTTCACACATACCCTGAATTGATAAGTTGGCGTTTCACTGAGTAATTGTCGAAAATTCCAGCAAGCAGAGGGTCTATGGGTTCTCCATCCTGTAGGTTTAGTCCCACAACGTTTCCTTTGTCATGCTCACTCTGTATAAACATCAAAATTCCGTCAATAAACCTATTTCAGAATGTTAACTGGAGCATAATCGATAGTGGCAGAAGAGGAAAACACAAGTATAATACCGTTAGAGAAATGATAACGTCTTGAGTGTCAAGCCCAGCATTTTCGGCGAGTGTCTTGGGCACCACGAGAAGAGCGTTGGCAAAAGCTTCAACACCGAGTTGAGCGCGCTGCAATTTACCCATACTTAACATTAGCAACCGGAACAAACAAGAACTGGTACTGGAAGGGATTTTACTTTATACTTACCCCTTGAACGGTTTTCTTGACTTCATTGATCAAGTGTTGTCTTGCTGCAACTTCAAAAGCTCCAGCTCCCTACGGAAAGAGACAGATGTCAATAAACCAAAACAATCACACTGAAGTAGCAATATTTAATCCTTGTAGACAAGAAGGTACTTACTAATACGACACACTCATCTTCTAAGGTATTCTTAACTGATCTTAAACCATCACGGACAGCGTCTTTAATTTGAGCAATAGTGTGGTCGTTAGGCCCTACAGAAAAAAAAAAATAAATAAATAAATCATAGATGATCAGTGACCAGGCGTATAAAATTAAGCAAAAATGACCTTAGCTGCCAAAAGATAAAAGTTTTGGCCTTTGTACCTTTTATGAGGATAGTACATGAATGAGGATTCTTCACTTGCTCGACAAATGTATACTTTTCCTCTCCAAGAACATGTTCATAAACAAGTCCAGCCCAACCAAGAGAGTCAGGGGTCAAGTCATCAACGGAGTTCACAGCTTCTCCACCACATGCCAAAACCAAACGTTCCATGTTCCTCCTCTTTGCTCTTCTAAGGGCGATTATCTGAAGATACATATAAACATATATATAACGAAACAGAAAGATAATTCGGTTGTAACAACTTGTAGACACGAGAAACCGAGTACAAGACAAGAAACAAGCTTAGTAGAAGATCCAGGCATCTGCTTCTAGGTGAATACTCTAAGTGGACAACTTTTTCTCTATTTGGTTTAAATTCATTTTGCCTTTACTTTGAATCTCAATTCACTTGATTTTACAATATTTTCTGGATTTACCATACTTTTCTAGCAATCAGATGCTGAAATAAAGAAAAAGCTAATCATAGCTTACCCCTTCTCGAGCAAGAAGATCCAATGACGGGGGATCAATACCCTTTTGATTTATGATAACAAAGCTGTTATCATTACCAGCACAAACCTGCATGAGAAACAGAATATGTAAATATCTGAAAGAATACAGCATATAGCTAGGAGGTAGTAGTGGTTTCAAACTCACCTTGTTCTTCAGCTCAATAATTTTCTGAACTCTTTCATCAACGGAACGTCTCTCAGCGGTAACCATGGCTTCCCTCTGTTCCGCATTCGAGTAGAAAAATCCTGCATTAATTTCACTGATATATACGAAGTTAGGCTACAAACGCACAAATACATAAGATAGTACATCTAACTTCTAGTCTTTCATATGTCTTCAACCAATCAACCAGAGATTTGTATTACGTACCTCTTCTCATACTCTAGTGACACATTGCAAGTCAGGATGTGACAATTTTCCGCACGTCGCTTCATGTCAGGGTGTCTTGAACCATGATCAAGAACAAGCCCCTCAACCTAATACAAGAGAAAAAACCTATGTTAATGTTATATTACAACGGGTGCATAAAGATGACATTTATGATTCACGACCAGCAAAAATATTTAATCCCATACACAAGTCATTTTACTAGTGTGAAAATCTGTAAAATCCGACTGAAGAAATTTACTGTAAAACAAAGGCATACCAATCGTGTGTCAACATCGAATTTATGGCGCATGTGCATAATCTCAACCATAAACAGATCAATAGGTTCTTCAGGCTTCCGAATGCAGAGAACCTGTTAAATGCGGGAGTTAGCTAATCAGAAGAACCAAAATAGATCCATAGATAGTTTTTGTATATGTGAAAAAGCATGATGATATTCAATGAGAGTTATCGTCAGTAAACTTACCGAATTAACAACAATATCAGTCAGTTGATCAGCTAAGCCTTCATACAACTAAGTAAGACAGAAAAAAAAGCTAGTCAGAAAGCAAAGAGAAGAGTCGGTGATAACAAAAACATAAAGATACCAGCAAACAAAGAATACCTTTGTTCTAAGCGTTGTCCTGGCAACCATTTTCAGGATCTCATTGTCAGGCTCATCACCCATAACCACAGGTGTCTTGAAAGTTTCGAGAAATTGGAGAGTAGCTCTTTTAGCAATCTCGAAACCATCAACTAAGACACGTGGATGCATTCCTGAGACAAATATAAACCTTTCATTAGGACCATTTCTCACTGAAAGTAACCAAAACATAACAAGGTAGCTGATCTGAAGAAGATAGGTATTATATGTTAACCATGACATACAGATTAAGAATATGAAAGGCATCAGATCCAGAAAAATTATAGAAGACACACATAGAGAAGCATAAAACTACCCAAATCATCAACAAATCAAAGTAAAATGCAGAGACAAGTTAGTTTGGCTAACCTTCATCGATGCAACGCTCCGACTGTTTCATAAGCTCACCAATGAAGATGACAGTGCAAGTAGTACCATCACCACTTATGTCATCCTGTGCAACAGCTGTCCTCGCAATCATAATGGCAGTTGGATTCTGAATTTGCTGAAAACATAAGCAAGTGACCACTGTAAGAATCAGAGTTATCCATTAGACCAAGGGACTGGTCTAAAGATCAGCCTAACCTAAGTAGGGTTTTAACATGTCTTCGAGTACAACGAACCAAATTACATGATACCAGCCATAAACAAATTGCTAACAATAAACAAATAGGCATAATCCTAGCGTTTTACAAGCTTCTGAACACAATTTACAAGTAAGAAGAGACAGTAAGCTAGATTCTAATCAATCAATCAATCAACAAGATCTAGCATATTTATTTTATTCTACTTGAATCGGACATACCATTTCTTTTAAAAGGGTGTTGCCATCCTTGGTAAGCTTGAGATCCCCAGAACCACCAACAAGCCTACACAGAGAGTAATCGATAAAATCGCATGAAAATGAATATATATACAGTGAGAGTGAAGAGACGAAGAAATAAAGCATAGATCCATCAAGAGCGAAGAGAGATACATCTTGATAGTTCCCTTAGGACCGAGATTGGACTTGAGTACATCCTGTAAACCCTTAGCGGCGTTGATGGTCATATGAAGCGCGGCCGATTTGTTGAGCACCTCCGCGTTAGGATTCAGAACTCGCACAGACATTTTCGATTATGAGAGATCGAAACAAACTGGAAATAGAGGAGAGGGGAGAGAGGTTGTAGATTTCTAGGGCTTTTCTTTTCTTCTGTGGGAGCTCCGAGCTTCAGTGAGATGAGTTTTTTTTTAATTCCTCTTTTAAATTTCGTGAGGGATCCAGAGAAGAAGATGCGAGTGACGGAGTGAGAAAACCTCTTAAAAGGCATCATGAGTGGAGTAAACGACGTCGTATTAGCAAAGCGTAGAAACTCTATCTGCGCTAGAGACTCTGAGTAATAACCAGCGAAGAGCCGAAGACCAATGTCAATTTCTGAGAAATTTGAACTTAATGCATCTAGGGGTGTCAATCGGGCTGGCCCGGCCCGAAACCCGTAAAGCCCGCATTGTTTGAACTCCGGCCTGGCCTAAAATATTTCCGAGCCTATATTTCAAAGCCCGAGCCCGGCCCTAACAGGGTTACAGGATTTTTCGGGCTTTTTCGGGCTTATTTTACCGATAAAAAATTTAAACTTATAAGCCTTAAAAAACAGTGTTTGAAAGTGCATTATAAAATAATCAATCAAAAATTTAATAACTCATTTACTGTATATTCATTACAACCAACTTAATTTAAAATAAAAAGTTTAAGACTAAACAAAATTTTGATACTTTAACCAAATAAACTAATATATAATTCATATAAAATATCATGGATAAATTTTTTTAAAGTATTAAGTATGGTTATTAAGTAAATATAAAAACTAGGATTAGAGTTTAAAACTTTAATTACAATAAATTATTAATCAAATATTGCAATCAAACAAAAATGTTAACAAAAAAAACACAAATATATTTGTTAAAAGGCTTTTCGGGCTGACTCGAACCCGGTCGGGCTAAGCCCGAAAAACTCTATAGTCCAAACGGGCTGAACCTGAAATGCCCGATTTTTTCTAGACATATATATTTAAGTCCGAGCCCACTATTTTTCAGAGCCGGGCTGGGCCAGCCCGCAGGCTTTGGCCCTAATTGACATGCCTAAATGCATCCTTGTGAGGATAACTTACATTAATTATATATATATATATTGTTACTATTTAGGCACATACATATAATAAACATTACAATTTTGTAAAAGTAGGGACTAACGACGATCAAAGACAATACAAAGAAAGAGCTGCATTTTAAACTGAGAACTGAGCCATGAGCATAGACAAAGTGACGGAGATCATGGAAATGTCGTCTCTGGTTCAAATTTGGCATCCCACAAATATATATAGGTAAACATATGGACCATTGACAAGAATAGAGAAAGGTAAGTTTCTTCTGTAGAAGCTTATTCCTCGAACTCATGCATGTGATCTAAAAGATAGTTTGCAGCCAACTCTTCGTTCTTGTTGCACGCAAAGAACACTTCCAATACCAGTGCTCTCTCGAATCCCATTGCTTCAAGCTGTTTTATTATCAATGCGAAGCCGAGTTGGTCCATAAAAAGAGTGATACAAACATTGTTCTTAAGGGGGAATATCAAAGTTCTAGAGAAAAAGGAACATACCCGTTCAATTGCTTCGCGTTCCTCAGGTGTGACTTGAATCGCCTGTGGCTGTGGCATCTCCGCCGCCAATTGGCCAAGGATATTGCCACTGAATTATACAATGCACAAATTATCCAAGAAAGGAATCACGGCTTAGGTAATCAAATGCCTCATCGTGTTTTGGTTTTGATGTGTATCACAGATGAGTCATAATCGTAAAATAATCATCATAACACCAGGATTATACATACCTTTCACCCCCTCCTTCAACAGGTTCATTTATTAAGCGTAAGAAGTCAGCCTGGTGATCTTGAATCAACCGCATCAAGTTTGGGTTTTGCTTTCCCAGTTCCTGAAGCATAGGCTGCAGAAAACGCGTGGACAAAATCATTTGAAGCGAGATATTCAATGGAAACTGACAATGATTTCAGTTCTCAATTGGATCAACATACCTGCAGAACTTGAGGGTTTGCTTGCACCATTGCTCGCAGAGCTTGGAACTAATATACACCAGAATAATAGTATTTACGTAACACATTGATGTCTGATATACTGATTCTGTACGCAAATGTAAGTAAGTAAGAAAAAAAACAGTTTATACCTGTTGGCTGTTGCGCAGGAAGTCAAGTGTTCCGGCACCAGGATTTCCGCCAACATTTGGCAAGCCCTGTCAAAGATAAAGAGTATATTTTAGTTATTACACACCCATATATAATATAGAGTTTGAATGAACCAAGTCCGCTTTCTATCTTAAGGCGTATTACCTGTGGGAAGAGATCTAACGGATTTGCATTAGGACCACTTGCGGGTGCTGCTGCGGGTTGCTGAGTCTGTGCTGGAGGATTTCCTGGCTGTCCACCACTAGCTGGAGCACGGAAAACTGGAACTTCAGCTTGCTCAGGGATCCCCTAAGACACAAATTTCGATGTTAAACTTATATATTCTCATTCAAGGCATTATGATTAGTGAGGCATCGTGATTATCACCAAAACATGCCTCTTAGACAAAGTTGCATGAAAGGACACAAATCTACAGCAAATTCATACAAATAAATGAACTCACAGAGTAAAGATATTCCACAGCCCTTTCAGGGTTATTAAATGCAGCATGGAGTGCACGAACAACAGTGTCACGATCCCAGGTTCCTCCACCCATGTCAAGTATTTGCTGAATGGTACTGTCTAAATTACTTCCAGCGGCTAGATTTGATGCTGCTTGTCCGTAAACATCACCTTGACTTCTATCTCAACCAAAACAAATAAGGAACATAACAAGAATAGGTTAGTTTCTGAAATGAGCAGAAGATGTAGATAGCAAAGGTACTAACCCCACAGGAGCTGAGTCTGCTGCAGGAGTGCTTTCCGGTATAGTAGCAGGCACAGGTTCAGGTACAGTCACAGTTTCAGTTTCAGTTGCAGTTGCAGCTACAGGTGCAGGTGTGGGTACCGGTGTCGGTGCAGGTGGTGGCGGACGTGTCGGTGCAGGGGCCACTGGTCTGCACAGTTCAAGAATTGGGGATTGAAAATGAGTTTTAGGATAGAATGTAACCACAATATTTTCAGACAGATTCCAGTAAATTTCAAAAAGAAAGTACAACTTGTCTCGAAAACTCACGTTGCTACAGAAGCCGCAGTCTGAGTAGAAACTGAAGGCTGTGATGTTGAGGGAGGTATCGACTTGGCCTGAACCAACACAAAATGTAGATCAATCAACAAACAAGAAGATAAATTTTCTAAAAGAACATTTGATACTTTCATTAGTTGCTGAGGCAAGAGTTTCATAAAAACCCAAGTTGCAGCATCTCAGCCTATATAATGATGTTATAACAACAGAACCAACTCACCTGCGGTGTGCCAGCAGATGCACTAGATGCTCCAGTTGAAGCAGGTTTACTCTACATGTTTAGCACCAGAGAGCAAAGATGAGCATCAGGCAATCAAAAAGCTAAACAGGAAAAAAAAAAACACAATTACTTTTGTTTCCAGATCCAAAACGCACCTTGGCCATCATAATGACAATAAAACTGTTCTCAGCAACTTTGTTCTCCTCAATTGTTGTCTCATCTTTAAGCACTTTACCTTGGTGAATAAGCATCAGTTTCGCAGCAGGATATACATCTGCACCCTGTACAGTCTCTATGTTCTTCTTCACATCAGCAACCTGAATGTAAATATATTACCATCACAAGTCCAAGAAACATAGTCAAATGCATAGAAAGATAAGAAAATGTCAGTCACATCTACAACCAACAACAAACTAGTAACCTCACATATGATCATCAGAAAACTAAAGTCAGATCATCAAATAACAAATGCTTTTAAATTTTAAAAGTCTCAGTTCAGTGAAAGAAAGACTGAAATTCCCAATTGGGAAAACAACTAAGAGAAGCAGGAGAAGGTAATATATCCAAACCTAGTGACAAACACAATTCAAATGCAAAGGAGATGAGCTAATTTCCTAGTACGAACAGTGAAATAACCATACACAAAGATTGCTGGTATGGTATGTATAGATTCTCTTAAGAAACCTCGAAATTACCAAAGTCCACTTGCAAGAACTTACTCTCAGATCACGAAATAATGTCATAAACCAAACTAAACCAAATCCAATCCCTCGGATACGTAATTAACTAACAAGTAAGGAAACAATCAGTGGAAGAAATTGGCATACCGAATCCTCGGGTTTAACTTCGATCTCGAAGTGAGTCCCCTTGAGAGTTTTCACAAATATCTTCATATCGGCACAATTCCCTTCCCAGTGGTGACCGTTTTCTCCGGCAAAAATTCCGTTCGAATTGATCGCCGCCGGCGAAGGGAGAGACAAAGCGAGTAGGTAAGAGAGAAAGAAGAAGATCGTGTTCCCTCGATATCTCCTCACTCGATTGTGGCCCGAAGCACATGGCTTCTGCTTTCAACTCTGCCAAGTCAGCCGTTCTCAATCCAATGAAAATTTGCCACGTCGTCTTGACAGTTTCCTGACTACCTTCCGTCGTCAATAGATAAGCCCATAATGACTCTTGGATGTTAGGCCCAAAATAATATTTTCACTTCAATCCAATTTTGATTTTATTATAATTTTTTCTCTTTTTTTTGATTCCCTGTTTATAATTTGAGCTTTTTTAGTAAAAGAAACTAAAGAAATAATAATAATATCTCAGCCAATTCTTGAATTACTCTCTGCAAATAAGTTTGTACATTAAAATAGTTACTGGCTATTCTTATCTTTGGAAAATTATATTAAAAAGTTACCGGCTCGGCTTGACGATGATCAAAGCCGAACCGAATTGAGCTGATTGCGGGCAAAACGGCAAAACTTCTACGGAGAGAGAGCTGGAAACGGAGCTTAGAGCACAAGCTCAGTCTTACACGTGCTCTCCTTCTGACACGTGCCAAAAACGCCGATCCTTCTCTTCTTCACAGGCACCACGTCATACTCACGTGACACCGGCTCAAGCCCTAGAGTTAGGTCAAGCTTAATCTCGCCGGATCCCTGAACAGCCGGCGGCGAAAATGCCAAAACCTCAGAGGCATTGCTCTCAGATTCCTTGCTCTCTCCTTCATGACCAGCCACTACTTCAGACTGATGACTCAACGATGACTCGTGACTAGCCTCACCGCCGCCGGACTTTCCATCCGATTCCGACTGTTTCTCAAGGGCCGCGACCCTCTTTGCCCGGCGAGTTTTCCCTTGTTTAAGATCGGTAGAACCAGTAGCCGCAGCGGCGGCGGAGTTATCATCTTTGGAGTTATGTCGGATGTCGTAGCTCTTAAGCGGCGGACCTTGGCCTATCGTCGCCGCGTCTGTGGCGATCTCAGTGATCGGCTCCCCTTTCATGACACCCTCAACGGCGTCTTGACAAAGCTGCCAATTTCCCGACCATAACAACCCCACTGAACCATAGATAGGATTCACAATCCTCCCACAAGCTTCGTGCAACAACGATCGGAATATCCCTGCGGAAATAAAAATTAACCCTAATTTGGTTAAAAAAATAACCTACCCCAAACGGTATCGTTTCAAAATAGAATTCACTACTGCCATCTAAAAAACGGCGTCGGTTTAAACAAAAAAGTCCCTTAAACTCTACGGCGACGTTTTGGTGTAGAAAACCACTAACCAGGACGAAGGTGATCGGGACCGGCGTTGATGAGGTTCATGAGTCCAGCACGGCCATAGAACTTGGCGAGGAAGACGGTAGCGTTAGCTTGAGCTTCAGGCGATTTGATCCAAGACAAACACGGTCTTATACTACAATCCTCACTACACCCTTTTCGAAGAACTCTGCATCCGTTACAGCTCATCCGCATCTTCGAATTCGATTTGCTTACAGTAAACAACAACTGATCGAAACCCAAACCAACAAAACAGTTGATTGAAACCCTTTTTTGTCTCTGGTTTATGAAGGTATCTCGGAGAGATTATGTGGGAGTTGGTGAATGAAGATTCGCTAAAATATATAAGAAAGAAGAAGGAAGCTTTAAAGGGGATTGTGTGTGCGTTTAAGAAGCCCCTGGGTTTTTGGGAGAGCGGAGAGATTATAAAACCAAGGGTATGTTTAGAAGAGAGAAGACAAAAGATTAAACAAGATAAGAAGAGCAGTTTTCTTCTAAAGACAAGGGTGTTTTTGTCTTTTTGATTCCACGAAATCCTTCTAATTTTCTCCCAGAACCGCCGCTGTTTTTTTTTTGCCCTGATTCAAGGTTTTGCTTCTTGTGTTTTCTTCCCCAAGTTTTGTTTTCATCCCCATGCGCGTGTCATACACGTGCACATAGCATTTAAATGACTCTATCCTTGAATGCTGGGATTTTGAAAAGACAAAAACACGTGGCTTTCACGGTCGCGCGTGAGAAGTTTAGTCGAGTCGCCACGTAATTTTCATCCAGATGGGATTCGAGTCATTAGAGAGGAGAAATTGGGCCCACACTTAGCTCCTGGTTTTCTGGAAAAATAATCCCATCCTTATTACACAACACCGCTTTTCTAACTTATGTCCCAAAACAATTGACTGGTTTCCGGTTTCTGGTTTTTTTTATCTTTTCTTCTTCTCCTCTCACTGTGGGCGGATCTTTTTTGTGACTCTCTTCGCCGACGGTTTCGTATTAACGTAATCTTAAATCATCTTTAACTAAATTATAAGTATACATTAAGAAAATTATCTCTTTAATTCTTTTTTCCCCTCCACTTCTATAGTTTATTAACCAATAGTCTATTCTTCCGTAACACCTTTAATTTTTGTACACCAGAATACGTGTTTGCTTTGAGTTTATGGATTCTGTCGTGTAATTTCTAAAGATCCATGTAAACATTTTACAACATAAACAAACCATATCGCATTTTTCACACATCATCCGGTATCATATTTCCACTGAAATTTTTATATCCATGGTTTTTGGGTTATCTAACTGGTCTTAACTTTTAGAAGTTCAAAACAAAATTCATTAGTCTAATCTAATCTATGGGTTTCATTTAATTAGAAGGTTTTGTTCACGACAATATTAAAGAACCTTCTTTGTTGAACAGACCGTTCGTAATTCCTAAGCGTCACGTTACGTAGTCAACGACGGGTGACTCCCTTTCGGACCCTCCCATTCTTTCCCGTTCCATTTCTTCTCTAGACAAGACAACTAGATTCTCCAAAGAATACCACAAATACAAAAGCATTTAACATTTTGAATTTATCAAAATTACAATTTACAAAGCTTGTGAATATCCAAAAAGAAAAAAAAGAAGAAGAAACGTTACTATACAAAGGAGAACAACACTCCAAATAGCTTTTAATATGTTACAACGAGACACAAGGAAAAAAAAAGAAGAAAACTTAACACATCAAGTTTCCATCTTACCTCAAGGTAGATATTTATATACATATCGATAAAAATCTCATATACACAACATTGACCTCATCAATAGTAACAAAAAAAAACTGAAGTAAAAGCATTAACTGATGATCTTTTCAATCCTCTGTTTCCTCATCGTCTTCAAAAATATATATACCTGCTTCAAACACTGGAGTCTTGGTTCCGGATTTTATATACACTTTGTGAATCTCTCTGTTCCTTCTTCTTCGTCTTCTTCTTCTTCTTCTAGGCCATGGCAGAGATGCTTGAGTTTTGGCGGTCTCTGTTCAAGCAATCAAACCCTTCTACTCTAACAGTTGCTGGTTTCACACCATACTTCACTCTACCACAACCTCCTCCTTTGACACGAGATGAAGATGAAAGAAGAGGGGAGAGTGAGGGTGAGATAGGGTTGAGTTTCTCATCTCCAAAGCGTGCATCTTGAGTTAAAGGGTTCGCTGCTCTACTCGGGGGAGAGCCAAGAAAAAATGGGTGTGATGAAGCTACAAAGGATCCTGATTCCTCCTGTAAAGAAAGAAGAAGACAAGAATCATAGTTTAGACCTCAAATACACACAATATAAGGACAATGCTTCACAGATTCAACTAAAGATCAATCTCTATACGCATCAAAGAATTGATTCGATATGCAAACTAAAACAATGAAGAGCTTTGAACATCATACATACTTCGGTCTACGTTATATGGAACAAAACATCATAACCCACAAAGATAAGCAAACCAACTATGTAACTTAGTGTTGATGATTTCTATACAGAGAACTCCAATAAAGGAAAACAAACAAAGGAAGACAAGTGAAATGCAATAGACATTGCTTCAATGCGCCGCTCTGAAACATACATATTGAAAAAAGAACGAACCTTTCTACGAATTATGTCCAAAAGGTCTTCCCCGGCTTTAGAATCACATGCATCAGCAGCTCCTGATTGACTGTCAATCCCAAAAGAAAAAAGCAAAATCAAATCAACATTTTGTTACTTAAACCATTATGATGTCCAGATAAACAAAAAGGAATAGACTTTACACCTATAATGTAACCTAAGGGGGTGAACAGGGCGACGTGGCTTAGGACAAACAACAGAGTCCATAGGATCACAAAAGATGGGAGAAACAAAACCTCTGGATTCGTCACGAGACATGATGAAGGCGTTCTGCTGAAGGTTACAATGATTCATCTTCGAACCACTTTTATCCACAGAAGAACGCCTAATCTGTGCATCAAAATGAAACAAAAATTAGATTTTTGCAATTTGAAATTAATCAGAAGGGATTAGGATATAAAAAGGGTGTTTTTTTCAAAACAGAAAATGCCAACGAATACGTTTGACTAAAAGAAACCAATTTTCATAGAAATATTAGAAATCAAAGGAACACCAAAAAGAAGTATTTGACTATACTAAAAACGGAAAATTTTCACAAGACCCAAAGAAAACGAACAAGATAAAGATCTGCCCAACAAACCCTTTTCAAAGAAAATCACAAAGAAAAATTGAGAGATACGCCATAAACGGAGAATGAAGAAGAATAAGAAGAAGGAGATAGAGAGAAAAGTAAACCTGATAACTCATTCAAGGCGACGAAACAGCGGCGATAAGGATGAGAGGGTAGCGAGAGAAGAAAGGAGGAAACAGAGAGAGCGGCTATGAATGCACTTTATAAATGATGCGACTGTAGGAAAACCAAAAAATGTGAATTAAGGTTTTTGTCAATCAAAAGCGATGTCGTTTGGTGATTTTTGCTTATTCACGTCGTTTATTCGTATTTGTGGACAAATTGATATATATATATATATGGAAAAAGATGGGTAACTACACGAAGTATTAGAGAATGCATCGTCACACATGCCAAGTATAATATTGTATCCTCAACTACACGAAGTATATGTATTGCATGACCACATGCATGAAGTATATGACATTATGTGGTCAACACCATAGACATACAATCCGGTACACCGGTCGAATAATTCTGGCTAAGACCGACATTGACTCTGGCGTTGACCAACATTGACCAAAAAAAATTGTATTTTAATTTTTTTCTATGAAAAAACAAAATAATAAATTACTATATTAAATTATTTATGAACTTTCATGATTAGAAAACATTCTATTCAATATCTAAATATCTTAAATTTTTGCAAATGTCCTTATATTATATATTGAAAATAATTATGTATCATTATATTTTATCTATTAAAAGTAAATAGTGTTAATTTTTTTGTTATTGTTTACATGTTATTAGGAGTATGTAAATTTTTTTTATACCAAAGAGTATCTAAAATTTTGTATACTCTTTACCATGCAAATTTTAAAGTAAAGAGTCATATACTCAAATCTTTTGCATATTATTTTCTAATGAAAATAGTTGAATTTGATTTTATTGATTCTTGTAGTATTTAAAATTTTAAATAATATGATGATCAGAGATTTATATATATATAATCATTAATAATTACATATGTTATATATATATATATATATATATTTCTTGAAAATAATTATTAATAATTTTATTTAACTATTAGTTTAGCTTCAAAAATAAAAGTAACTAATTATAAGAATGAATACATTAGAGATATAGAAATAATTAGATATTGAATAGAATGTGTTTTCTGATCATGAAAACCCATATATAATTTAATATAATAATTTATTATTTTGTTTTTTAATAGAAAATATTAAAATACAATTTTTTTTGGTCAATGTTGGTCAACGCTGGAGTCAATGTCGGTCTTTGCCGGAATCATTCGACCGGTGTACCGGATTGTATGTCTATGGTGTTAACCACATAACGTCATATAGTTCATGCATGTGGCCATGCAATACATATACTTCATGTAGTTGATGATACAATATTATACTTGGCATGTGTGACCATGCATTCTCCAATACTTCATGTAGTTAGTCATCTTTTTTCCTATATATATAGCTCGTAACGTAAGTCGGTTTGTACATATATTTTTCTTATGTCGGCCGCAACTCGTTAATTGTGTAACTTATAAACCATCAAACATTTAATTTTTAAAAATTTGTAGAGGATTAAATGGTGATAAAAATGTATATAATATATTCGTTTCTCTTAAGATTGACCTATATATAAATTCGTGGTATAAAAGTAAAACTATAAAAGCATATATTATTTTTGGTTTGGGTAAAAAAAACTATATATTTTAGTATCATAATGGGCTAGTTTGAAAAAGAAAATATAAGAAGGCCCATTAAAATTAAGAACCCATCAAAAGGCCCAGTAAGGGTTATAAACAGTAAAGATTAAATCCAGACCGTCCAAAATAGGGGTCTCAAGAAAAACCCTTGATATATAAAGGTTTGCTTCATCAGATTTGTGTCGCCCCTCTCTCGAAGACGAAAGCTCTGAAAGCCGTAAACCTTTTTCTCACCTTCAAAGGTTGTTTCGTTTTTCTTTAACTGGTACACGCTTCAAAACGTTTCCTTTCACTGGGTAGTATCGTTTCTGCGTAATCCACGAAATGGGTCTTCTTGTTTTGAGGCTAAATCGAATCGTCGTGATTTTTTTTTCGAGAAAGTGATTAGTTTTAGTGAGGTGTATAGTTCAGTGGGGGTTTACAAGTAGGTTGATCTGCTTACTTTGTTTGATCAATGAATGAATAGAGATGTTCCTCTAGGGTTATGAAAACTTTGTTGTGATAAAATGTCTCTACTTTGTATTTTGCTGCGTAATTTAGTTATAAGGGGTGATAATACTGAGTACTTCTGCTTCAGTAAAGTTGTAAAAGAAATAATTTTTCCGACGAAAGATATGTGATTTTAATTGTCTGTCCTGATTTTGGAAATGTTGATCAAAATCAATTTGAGCAGTCTTTAGATTTAGTTTAGTTGCAAGCTGAAATTGCATTTGCTAGCTTTGTAGTCTCATTACAATCATGTAAGTTACCTTTTGTCACCAAATATTGATTTGGCTATCTTTTTGTTATGTTGTAGATCTGTGAAGATGTTTTCCGCTCAGAACAAGATCCATAAGGATAAGGGTGTGGCACCAACTGAGTTTGAAGAGCAAGTTGCTCAGGTTATTGCTTATCTTGTTTTCTTTGGTGTGTAAAATGCTTTGATTTTGCTTTTTTATTTTGTTGCTCATCGATCAAATGTTTGATTTCATTTTGTTGCAGGCTTTCTTTGACTTGGAGAATACCAACCAGGAACTGAAAAGCGAGTTGAAAGATCTCTACATCAACCAAGCAGTGTATGTTTCTTGTTTTGTTTGGTTTGGTTGGAAGGATCTTCGTTATTGGTTTCCCCACTTAAACTGTCTCCTTTTATTTCTTTATTCAGGCCCATGGATATTTCTGGCAATCGCAAGGCTGTTGTGATCTTTGTTCCGTTCAGACTGAGGAAAGCTTTCCGTAAGATTCATCTCCGTCTTGTCAGAGAGCTTGAGAAGAAGTTCAGTGGAAAGGATGTCGTCTTTGTTGCTACCAGAAGAATCATGCGTCCCCCTAAGAAAGGCTCAGCTGCTCAGAGACCACGCAACAGAACTCTTACTTCTGTCCATGAAGCTATGCTCGAGGATGTCGCTTACCCTGCTGAGATTGTAGGAAAGCGAACCAGATACCGTCTTGATGGCACCAAGATCACCAAGGTAATGAGTTTAAAACCTCATTGATCTTCTTCCAGTGCTTTAATAAACTGGTCTTAAACAATGTCTCATCCCCCTTTTATCTTTGGGCAGGTCTATTTGGACATTAAGCAGAAGAACGACACTGAGTACAAGCTGGAGACAATGATTGGCGTGTACAGGAAACTTACAGGAAGAGATGTCGTTTTCGAGTACCCAACTGAAGCTTGAAGAGATGAATGGTTGTTTTATTCATTTTTGTCGGATAGAATGCTTTTGGTTATGTTTTGCTTGTTTGGGAGTAAAACTCTGTTTTAGCAACTTCGCAATCTTTCTTAAAGTTTCTATTTCACAAGACCCTTTTGTTCTGCTAGCATTCATGGTTTTGAAACATAATATCAAAAAAAATTCCATATCGAATTTGTTATTTCAGGGCACAATTGTGATCGACACTTCAATTAAATCATACAATAGCTGAAAATAAATACTTGTGTGTAGTTTCACTATAGAGAATACAAAAACCTACTGTTCACTCCTGCTCTGTACAACTTCAAGTCGGATGAAGACCTCAAGTGAATCTCGGTATCTGCAGGCACAAATAAAACATCTCCCATTGAAATCCCATCTGCTGAAGCTTCTGTAGACATTCTTCCTTCACCTTGGAGAACAAGCAGAAGAGAAGGGCCTGGAACAGAGGGAAACACCGTGGAGGCTCCAGAGGGAAGATCACACAGATCAACTTCAAACTCTTCAAATGGCGGGAGGTATCTTGTGATGTATGGTCGAATCCTTGATCCCTTTAGAATTTCAGGATATCCCTGAAACTCAGAAATAAGACCTCAGTAACCCATCTGTAAACTAACTTTGTGTTGTGATATTGAGTTTAATTTTAAAATTTAAGGGTTTACCAGTTTATATGAGAGCATGGAACAGAGTGATTGAATATCCAGAGGCTTGGAAGTGAGGCCAGCTCTTACTACATTGTCTGAAGTCGCCATGACCTCAATGCACTCACCGAATAAATATGCATGGGGCTCGTTTGCACCGAGGTACAAGGCTTCGCCGGGATTGAGTTTCACATAGTTGAAGAAGAATGCGGATATGACTCCAATATCATTTGGATATTGCTTCTCTAGCTTCAGAACAAGTCGTTCCTTGTCTGTCAGTTGGCGTTCCTGCGTAAATAGAGAAGGTTTCAGGCAGTGGCATTCACAGGGGAATTAAAAGAAAAAGATCATTACAAAATTTAAAATCAAGCAAAGTAGACGGTAACAGGGCAGTCAGATGGCTGACCTGACTCTCCATATGCAGACGACGTTTTAGTTTGAATACGATTTTCTTTGTTGTATCAGGATCTGCAGACATTAGCAGGGTGAAGATTGTTCGGACAACAGATTTCACTTTTTCCTCATCATGTTCACTGATACAGAACACTTGGTTTGCTTCTTCACTCCCAACAAGTTCTTCAATCTCTGGAATAGCCCGAATGACACTCTTAAGCTCCTGCAACATTGGTACGTAAAAGAAGAAACTAAATCATGAAAAACATATACCAGAGATTTCATAGAGCTGCTCTCCAAAATCAAACTAATGTGATCATATTTGGGATATAACCAGAGAACCTTAGGCTCAAACTTAGAGCAATAGGGAAGGAGACACTACAGTCACTAACACATAATGGAAATTAGACGACTAGACCAAGCAACATGATTGTCAAAATTGGGAAACTAAGTGGGCCATTGCATAGGTTCATCTCTTATGTCAAAAAAACAAAGACTTAAAGAAATGAGAAATGATACCTGAAGAGGAATAAACCCACAGAGAGCCTCGAATTGAGTATAGGCCAAAGCCATTTCAGGTTTGTGATTGTCGTCTTTATAAAGATTAGGATGAGCTTTGTGCATTTTCTTTGCTAATTTCTTATCAGGATGTGCTTGAATCGACAAAGCCCTTGCCACCGACAACACCTACCGAACATTACAAAAATTTTGAATCACACAATTCTGCAACTCACAAAACATAAAAGAACTCAACAGTACAGATTCAAATCATAAAATGCAGAGACTTTGGTGGCAATGTATATATAAAGTCTGTACCTTGAAGAGGAAGGGGAGATCGCAACCCCATTTCTCCAAAACCCTATTACCTAGTGATTTAGGGTTTTCGGCAATCCACGATCTGAGGGTCACGCCATTGGATCCATCAGCATCCTCCAAGTAACTCGGACCAGACTCGTGAGTCCCCATCCAAAGCTCAGCGTAAGGTCGTGTGGGATCGATCTGAACATCTGAGTTGGCTGCATAAACCCTGTAAACGAGTGAATCCGATCCAATTTTGCCCCAATCGTAATCCTTAACAGAGCATCTCAATCGGCGAAGCCGTCGTCGATCCGCTTCACAACCGCCATTAGCCTTAACGACAGTTACGATCTCCATTTCACACCACAACTCTCACGATCACGAATCTCTAAATCCGTGTCTCGGAGATATATGTAAAATATCTAAAAACTATATATTATAAGCTAAGCGCCCATGTCAATGGAAGAAGACTCGGAGCTTTTTTCTTTACCCGAATCGTGGAAAATTTTCAAAGTTTTTATAAACAGAGGAAGGTATGATTGCAAATTCAAAAGTATGGGGGTCAAAAGTTGAAAACAATTATAAATGTGGGGTTGAGATGTTTAGCTTAAGAAAGTGGAAAAGTGACAGATGTTATAAGAAATCACGTGTTTTGCCGACGGAATTAACGTCCATCCGTGGTTAGTGGGCCGTTTGCTAGCTGTCCACGTGGACTCTTATGATGACTCACTCTCACGTCTCAATTACATTTCATAGTTTTTTACTAAACCGACAAAATGTAACCGAAATATTTCAAAAATGTTCAAAACGTTCTCATTATTGTGGTACGCTAATTCCAAATTCATTCTTTTTATTCAATAAATGTTAAAAGATCTCACTCTATGTTGTGAGAAACAAATAAAAATGATACCAGAATAGAATCTAATTTTATAAATCGGAAAAAAAATCAGGCCGATGCGTTTGAGTGAGTATTTGAATCATATCGTCTAGGTCTCGGCATAAAATCCGTATCCAAACCGAAAAAATCGGATAAAAACCAAGCCGAAATTAAAGAAATAATCGATCGGTTTTTGTTTTCATTACTTTTGGATATCGGATTAAATCCGATCCGACCAATATCCAATAGATATCCGAATATAACCGAAAATATAAGAAACAACTTTATAAAGATAAATGTATACGTAACTATATATGATATACATGAATCATAGATATAATTATACACACCTAACTATATACAATATACACAAATCGTAGATATACTCCTATATCCACGTTATTGTTTACTTTGGTTTTTATTTTTTAACATTGACACGGTCTTATGTTTCACTTTGGATGTTAGTACGTCACACTTTTATGTATTGGTATAATTTTATGTTAGTTTGAACTTTAAATTTGTTATTTGTTTCATTTCTATTTTTTTCACATACTCAGTTAGTATGTTTTTTGATACAATTGGATTAAAAAATATCTGAATAAAACTTTATCCAATAAATTTGGTTTAATTTTGGTTATTGACAATATATCTAAACCGATCCAAAATTTGAATTATTTGAACCGAAACCAATCCGAATTTTTTAAATATCTGTTGGTGTTGGGTTTCGCTCAATAAAGGCCCAACTGATAAGCCCACTAAGGCGCAGGTGTCGATCCGACAATTGGGCCTGGCAAAGGCCCAGAAAGAGAGCTTGGATTCTAGGAGGACAGAGTCAACCAAACAGGAGTTCAGGATTTCTTGGTGATGATCGGGAGTGAGATCAGGGGAAGAGATTTCGGAGGAATCTCGTTAAGGATTTAGTTTAAATAATCAGCTTTTGTAAAGTGTTCGAGACATGTAGTTTTCTAGCAATTCAATATACGAGATCAATACAAAAAAATCCAGTTTACTGTTCTTCAATGTTCTTGTCGATTTACACCGAAAGTCTGCCCATATTCTGTTTCTTAATTTCTCTTTCTCAATTGTTGTTTCTGACTCCAACAATATCCAAATAGATGTTTGAGCCAATATCCAAAAAAATCTGAAATCCGAAATATCTGAACCGAATCCAATCCAAATATCCGAACGCCCAGACCTAATATCGTTGTATACGTCATACATCCAACACCAAACACTAGATACGTAACTGAAATGTTAAAAAGTAAAAACTCGTTCATGGTTAGTTAAACGAGGGAAAAAGGATATTGAACATGTAATTAGTAAAGTTTCGTAATCTTAAGTTCCTTAACGTAGCTCTGTGTTGAAAAAATTTCGGTTTGCGTTTTACATTTTGGGCCTTATGTTATGTTAGTAGCCCATTAAAATATCAGGGGGGGGGATCCAACGCCGTATGATTCGTTCTGACGGCGGGTGTCGCTCGTACCCTTCCACGTGCGGGCACGTCATCTTATAAATATAGACTAAACAACAAGTACAACACCAACTGTACAAATTGGACCAACAAGCATCTTTTTATACCTCCCCGTCGCAATCTATCTACTAATCAACGCCTACTTCTTTCTCTCTTACAACTAACTCCCCCTTAGATTTTAGTTTTTATAAATGTCACCCCTATATTATTACTTTTAATGAAACACCCATACCCCTATTTTCTTGTATAACTCACCTCCCGCATAAAATCTAAAAACACGCGAAAGAGTCAGTTTCGAAATGTGTTTTGGTTCTATGTGACTGACACATGTTGAATATTCTCTCTACCTTTTCATAAACATGGTGAGTATTGGTAACGTGGGTTTATTATAATGCAATCTACAAAGTATAAGGTGGAATATGTAAATATAACAAAATACTGGGTCAAAAAACGAAATACAGCTGTTTCGATAAAACCGAACCAAAGAATTTTCCCATTGATAGAACTGAACATGACATGAGATGAGAGAGAGAGGGATAGACAGATTAGATTAGTCATAGTCAAACATCAAACTCTCTGTTACACACATCTAATCTAAAACATTCGCACGAACTAGTGTTTCTTTCCGATTCAGGACAGAAAAAAAAAGTAAAGTACAAATCAAACGGGCGAAATCTTTTTTTGTTTTTTGGTGTTTTCCGGCACAGATCTTTTCCCGATTCACCATGGCGGCGGTGGAGAATGCGTATCTGATGCAGTTTGTGGACGAAACCTCTTTTTACAACCGGATCGTTTTGAGCCATCTTTTGCCGGCGAATCTTTGGGAACCTTTGCCTCATTTCCCCCAGACGTGGCTCCGTAATTTCCTCGCCGGAACCCTACTCTACTTCATCTCTGGCTTTCTCTGGTGCTTCTACATCTATTACCTTAAAATTAACGTTTACCTTCCCAAAGGTCTTTCATTTCTACTTTTGTTATTCTCATTATGCTTCCGGAGTTTTTCATTTTAAGGAAAGGGGCTTCTTCGTTGTACTGTTCTGTGATTTGGATTTAACCCTAGTATAAAACAATTTCTCTTGATGTGGATGGATCATGTGGATGTGATATAACTTCTTGTGCAACCAATGAAAAGTGTTACATCTTCTTCTACATTATTACTTTGGCATTTAACTCCTGGAAAAAAAAAAATTGAGATGTCTCTAAGCTTTTGTCTTAGTTTTGAAATCTTTTATTTATTTATTTATTTGATCTGCTTTTTTTTTTGCTTCAGATGCCATTCCTACAATGAAGGCTATGCGTTTGCAAATGTATGTGGCAATGAAGTCTATGCCGTGGTACACTCTTCTTCCAACTGTCTCTGAGTATATGATCGAGCATGGTTGGACTAAATGCTACTCTAGACTAGGCGAATTCGGCTGGATCCTCTATTTTGTTTACATTGCCATCTATCTTGTTTTCGTTGAGTTTGGTATTTATTGGATGCACAGAGAGCTTCATGACATTAAGCCTCTTTATAAGCTTCTCCATGCCACCCATCATATCTACAACAAGCAAAATACACTCTCTCCTTTTGCCGGTACGTCTAATTCCTAATACTCTTTTAGTCATTTAAAAGATTGATAGCATTCAGTTTCATACCAAGAGTTTGTGAACATCTGAGAAAGACTTATGCATTAGCCTTGGACTGTATCATGAATTATCAGAGAATGTGACATCTATATATATTCCTTACGTTTTTTGTTTTACAGGGCTTGCGTTTCACCCAGTAGACGGGATACTTCAGGCTATACCGCATGTGATAGCTCTGTTTATAGTGCCAATACATTTCACAACCCATATAGGTCTTTTGTTTATAGAAGCTATATGGACAGCGAACATCCATGACTGCATCCACGGAAACATCTGGCCTATAATGGGTGCAGGATACCATACGATACACCACACGACGTACAAGCATAACTATGGTCATTATACCATATGGATGGATTGGATGTTTGGCTCTCTTAAGGATCCTCTCTTAGAAGAAGATGACAACAAAGACAGCTCCAAGAAAGCAAAGTGAAAGCGCCCACTTGGTTTTTTGTCTTTTGTCTGTTTGCTTGCTCCTTGTTTGTTCAAAGTTTCAACTATTCTTGTTCTTCATGTGTCTCTCTCTCTCTCTTATTGTTTCCAATTATTTTGTTAGAAACATTGACTGCACATTTTGCTGTCTAGTTTAAATCAGGTAAATGTTTGATCATCTCTATAAGACTCCATTTTTCTTTTAACTGTAAAACCTTGAAACAAAGATTTTGACTTACATTGCCACCAATTGTTGTGGGCTTTGCCAATATCTTCACCACCAACTTATTTAACTGGGCCAGTAGACCCGGTATGTCAAGTTATTATGTTCTCAATCCAAACTCAAGAATGTTGTATCAATAGAGAATCCTTTACTTCGTAAACCCGGTATTTCGGTTTCCAGGGCTCGCATTCCATCCGTTGGACGAAATACTTCAGGCTGTACTGCAGCGTGATAGGGCTGTTTATAGTGCTGATCATTTCATAACACATCTGAGTCTTTTGTTTTTGGGAGGGATATGGACCAGCAAGCATCCATAGTAACATCTGGCTTATATATGATACTATACCACATACAAGCATAATTAACTATGATCGTTATAGTAGAAGAAGATGTTTGGCACCCTTAAGGTTCCTTTAGCAGAAGAAGGCACTTTTCAAGGAGAAAAAGCAAAGGGAAAATGAATGTTCAATGCTGACATGATCACATTTTCTCTTCTTCATATGTTGTTCTTCTCATGACTCTTAAACCTTTTTAATCACTTTGTTGGAAATTGGAAACAGTGAATCAATAAATTAATGTAAAGTCATTTAAATCAGGATGAAAATTAAAACTTACATGATCACATTTCTCTTCTTCATATGTTGTTCTTCTCATGACTCTTAAACTTTTTTAATCACTTTGTTGGAAATTGGAGTTAGTGAATAAATAAATCAATCACAACATAACCTTCACAAATTAATCATTTAAATATTGTAAGTTATTGTTTTTCTCTGAACCTGCTGCAGCTATAAATTAGAGAGTCCCTCCTGCTTGCGATTTATCTCACTATCTAAACATTTTCAGGTAACGCTTTAGCACAGTTTAGCTATTCATGGCGGCGGCAAATCATAACCCCTTCGTCAATGAGACCTCTTTTTACAATCAAATGGTTCTGAGTCACCTTTTGCCTTCGAGTCTGTGGGAACCTTTACCACATTTCCTCCAGACATGGCTCCGGAATTACCTCGCCGCAAACATGCTCTACTTCATCTCCGGCTTCCTCTGGTGCTTCTACATCTACTACGTTAAACTCAACGTTTACGTCCCCAAAGGTGACATTTTAAAAAATTACGATGTTATCTACCTTGAATTTGAAAAAATTGTGGTTTAAAGTTCTGTTTCTTGTGTGTTTTGTGTTCAGAATCTATCCCTACAAGAAAGACAATGATTAAGCATATATCTGTGGCAATGAAGGCTATGCCTTGGCAAAGTCTTCTTCCAACTGTCACTGAGTATATGGTCGAACATGGTTGGACCTTATGTTACTCTACAGTTGACCATTTCAACTGGTTCCTCTGTTTCCTCTACATAGCTCTCTATCTTGCTTTAGTTGAGTTTGGGGTTTATTTTATTCACAAAGAGCTTCATGACAATAAATTTCTCTATAAACATCTCCATGCGACCCATCACATCTACAACAAGCAAAAGACAATCTCTCCATTTTCTGGTATATGTCAAGTTATGTTGTATCATCTATAGTGTGACTTCTTTTACTTGACGTTTTTTTTTTTTTTTTTGGTTTTCCAGCGTACGCATTCCACCCGTTGGACGGGATAATTCAGTCACTACCGCACGTGATATCGCTGTTCATCGTGCCCATTCATCTCAGATCACACCTGATTCTTCTGTTTTTGGAAGGGTTATGGACAGCAAACATCCATGACTGCATCCACGGCGACATCTGGCCAGTAATGGGTGCTGGATACCATACCGTACACCACAAGACATACAAGCATAACTATGGTCACTACACCATATATATGGATTGGATGTTTGGCTCTCTTAAGGCTCCTTTAGCAGAAGAAGAAGACAGTTTCAAGGAGAAATAAAAAGTGTGAATGTTCAATGCTCATATGTCTCTTCTTCATATGATCATATGTCTCTTTTCATATGTTACGTTGTTGTTGTCGTGACTCTTAAACCTTTACAATCACTTTGTTGTACTTAAATAAATAGACATGTGTATGTTGTAATCACTCTTAAACCTCTTTCTATGTTGTAATAAAGTACATTATATAGATATTACAGTATAAGTTTGTTATATTCGAAATTGTAGCAACAGATCTCAAAGCTCCTCCTCTTGGCCATCTCTCTCTCTCTCTAGCTCTTTAGCTCTCTAGCTCTCTCTCTCTTTCTCTCTCTCTCAAACGCATGCCCAGTAACGCTTAAGCACAGTTTGACTACTCTCGGCGCTTTTTCATGGCGGCACATCATAATCATTTCGTCACTGAGACCACTTTCTACAACCGAATCGTTCTGAGTCATCTTTTGCCGGCGAGTCTATGGGAAACTTTACCACATTTCCTCCAGACCTGGCTCCGGAATTACCTCGCCGGAAACATACTCTACTTCATCTCCGGCTTCCTCTGGTGCTTCTACATCTATTACCTTAAACTCAACGTTTACGTTCCCAAAGTATCAGTTGAATCAGAATCGAGAGAGAAAGATGAATAAACTCAGATTCTCATTAATGATCTCAAGAGTTTGTTACAAGATCTTTATGCTATACATGTGATCTTAACCGGTATTAACCAGTAATATTGATTAACTAAATCAATCTAAGTTAAGCTAATAAACCGGACATTCCCGAGCCCTTAACCTATCTATATACAAGTATATTCTATACTCTAATAGCCCCCCTCAAGATGAAGGTGCAAAAATGTTGTAAACACCCATCTTGGAGATTATTTCCATGAACTGAGCTGGATGTAGTGGTTTAGTGAGGACATCAGCCAACTGACACCCTGTTTTGACATACATTGTCTTGAGAAAACCAGAGTCAATCTCTTCTCTGATCTTGTAGCAATCCAAATCCACATGTTTCGTTCTTTCATGGAAAACAGAATTGTTGGCAATGTGTAAAGCTGCAGTGTTATCACCATAGAGATAAACAGGTGGTTTAAACGGGACCTTCAAATCCACCAGAAGACGAGAAAGCCAAATGAGCTCCTTTGTCGCCAATGCCATTGCTCTAAATTCAGATTCTGCAGAGCTTTGAGAAACTGTGTCTTGCTTCTTCGATTTCCATGAAACCAGAGAATCACCAACAAACATACAATATCCCGTGACAGACCGTCGATCATCAGTGCAGGTTCCCCAGTCTGCATCAGAAAACCCTCGCAGATCAAACTTAGCATCAGCCGCATAGAACATGCCTTGTCCAACCGTTCCTTTCAAATACTGTAAAACTTGTTGAACAGCCTTCATGTGAGTATCTCGAGGAGCATGAGAATACTGACAAAGCTTATTAACTGCAAATGCTATGTCAGGTCTCGTGATCTGCAAATACATGAGTTTCCCCACCAACTTTCTATACCTTGTAGAATCTGGTAACAAGATACCAGTTTCTTTGTTTAACTTCACATCAGGATTCATTGGAGTAGAACTGGGTTTACATCCAAGGAAACCTGTTGTAGATAACAATTCCAAAATATACTTCCTTTGACAGAGAGTGATACCTTTAGCTGACCGTGCAATCTCGATACCAAGAAAATATTTTGCAGGTCCTAAATCACGCAGCTTGAAGAATGATTTTAGTTCCTCTTTGAAATCACTCACTGCATCATCACTGCTGCTCACAATAAGGATGTCATCTACATATACCAATACTCCCATGATAACTCCAGAATCATACTTGATGAACAGAGTATGTTCTCCTACTGACTTCGTGAATCCCATTCTACACAACGTAGCAGATAACTTGAGAAACCACTGCCTTGAAGCTTGCTTCAGGCCGTAAATTGACTTGTGTAGTCGCAAAACTCCATTAGATGGCATGACCTCGCCTGTTAATTCTGCATAACCTGGAGGAACTTTCATATATATCTCCTCATCCAAATCTCCATTTAAGAAAGCATTAGAAATGTCTATCTGACTAACAGACCAATTCATCTTAGCTGCCATCATAAACATCAAACGAACAGAAGCCAACTTAGCAACAGGTGAGAAGGTCTCTTCATAATCTAAACCCTCTTCTTGTGTATAACCTTTTGCAACCAGTCTGGCCTTAAACCGTTCTATGCTTCCATCTGCAAAATATTTGATTGTAAAGACCCACTTACAACCAATAGCCTTCTTGTTAGGTGGTAAACTGCTCGAACTCCAAGTGTTAGTCCGTTTCATCGCACCAATCTCCTCTTTCATCGCATCACACCACACATCATAATCCTTAGCCTCTGAATATCTTTGGGGAACAATGTCATTAGTGATGGTATTAATGAAGGCACGAAAAGGCTCAGATATATATGAATAAGAGATATAGTTGGAGATAGGATAGGGAATAGTACTAGTAAAGTTATAACAATGAAAGTCCTGCATGTGTTTTGGGGGTTTTCTTTTTCTGCGAGATAGAGATTCAGAAGGAATAACTATCTCAGAAGATGACACATCTTGATGTTGATGTGCACTGGAAGATGTTTGCGCTATAGGCAAAACATCGGGGGTAGCAGGAGAGTGTAATAGAGGAAAGAAATTTCTTGAATCATCCGTGATATTAGATGAGACAAGGGGAAAAATATCCTCATGAAATATGACATGTCGTGAAATCGAAACAGCATGTGTCTCCAAATCTAATAGCTTGTACCCTTTATAACCACTAGGATATCCTAGAAAAACACAGGCTTTAGCTCTAGGTTCAAACTTATGTCTAAGCTTAGGAGATGTAGAACTATAACACAAACACCCAAAACTCTTTAAAGAATGATACTCTGGTGTTTTACTAGTTAACTTCTCAAAAGGAGACTTATTGCCTAGAACTGGAGTAGGTAACCTATTGATTAAGAAAACAGCTGTTAAGACACAATCACCCCAAAATTCTAAAGGAACATTTGATTGAAAAAGAAGAGCCCTAGCAACATTTAAAATATGCTGATGCTTCCTTTCTACAACAGAGTTTTGCTCTGGAGTTTCTGGACAAGAATGATATGACATGATGCCTTTTTCAGAAAATAATGCATTGAACTTTAATTCATGAGCATTATCAGAACGCACAGACTTCAGTTTTGTTTTGTATTGAGTTTCAATCATGTTAATAAAAGTAGGAAAAACATGTAAAACATCAGATTTCAGTTTCATCAAATAAATCCAAGTTGCTCGAGTGAAATCATCTACAATAGTTAAAAAGTATTTATAACCATCTTTGGTTTCTACCGAGAATAGACCCCAAGTATCTATATGTACTAATTCAAATGGTGCATTACACATGTTTTGTCTAACTTGAAATGGTAAATGCTTTTGTTTAGACAAATGGCAAACATGACAAACTGACTTTTCTTTATTTCCTTTTATATTTTTCAGACTCAATACATCAGAAAGTAAATCTATTTTAGATTGAGAAGGGTGTCCAAGGCGTCTATGCCATATAATTGGATCAACAATGACACTAGAACAAACAGGAACAATAGTAGAAGGTAAGACAATACCTTTTAAAGAAACAGTATGCGTAGACTCATTGAAATGCAATACGTATAAATTTCCAATTTCAATCCCTTTTCCAATCATCAACTCCCGTGTAAGATCCTGAATAAAGCATTCATCAGATGTAAAACTCACTTTAGTGTTCAAAGTTTTAGTCAAAACACTAACACTGATCAAATTAAACTTGAACTCAGGAATATAAAGCACATTATGCAGAATGATAGTATCAGTTAATTGGACAAAACCTATACCCACTATCCTAACAGTATAACCATTGGGAAGAGTAACGAAGGTCTTATCTAAAGGTTTAAAATCTACATAAAGGCTTCTATTGTGAGTAACATGATGAGTAGCCCCTAAATCTATTACCCAAGCCCTAGGAGACACAGCTGATTCTTTAGATAGAGAAGAGACTAGCATGTCATAGTAGGCATTGGAATATAGTGACAGGAAGGTACCTGAAATCTGTGAGATTACAGGTACAGAGGTTGAAGGCGAAGCACAAGGATTAGGAGGTGTGGTTGTTGTTGCAGTAGAGGTGTGAAGCTTGGAACTCAGATACGAAATCACACTTTGAATCTGATCAGTAGACATTTCTTCACAAGTAGACTCCACATTCTCCTTCTGATCAATCTGAGATTGATATTGTGTAGCAGCAAGGTTTGTAGTCCCAATGGTTTGAGGTTTCTTCCACTTAGAACCAAATCCCGGAGGAAAACCATGGAGCTTGTAACACTTATCTGCAGTATGGCCAACCTTATGGCAATGGGAACATTTCGGTTTCTGAAAACCATTGTGTGCTAAGAACACTTTTGACTGGTCTGGAACAGAGTTTGATTGAACTTGGAAAGCAACTGGATTAGGGAGATTACTCATTGTTGATCCTCCCACAATCCGCTGACTCTCATCTTGATCAAGCATATTATATATCTCTGTCAGACTTGGCCTTGGCTTCATATTCAGAATCTGACCACGTATATTGGCAAAATTATCATTCAGTCCCATAAGAAACTGAATGATCTTGCTTGTCTCAGCTTCTTCCATCAACTCCTTGACATGGTCGCAGTTACACCTCTTCACAGTAGTTAGCTTGGTATTTGCCAATTGTTCCCAAAGTGTTTTCTTCTTGGTGTAATAGGCTGACAAATCCAAGTTTCCCTGTTTCAGTGTGCTGATTGCCTGTTCAAGCTGATATTTCCTTGGAAGATTACTGACTCTAAACCTCAAAAACAAGTCATTCCACATTTCAGCAGCATCATCATAGTATAATATACTATCGTATATCTCCTGATTGACAACATTCAGAATCCAAGCCTTAACCATATTGTTGCAGCGACTCCATATCTTGAATATTTGACTATCTATCTCTGGCCTAGGTAATGAACCATCAACAAAACTAATCTTGTTCTTAGCATCGAGACTCATACGCATAGCAATAGACCAGTTGTTATAGTTCGATCCATCAAGAGTATGTGAGACTATGGAAAGACCTGGGTGATCCGATGCGTGTAAGAAGAAAGGACTATGAGCGTTGCTGTACGACTCAATTTCTTCAGAAATTGTGGTGGATCTGCCGCGAACCGCCGCAAATTTCGGATGTGGTGTCAACGCGATGTCATCGTCCGCTGGATGTGAGGATCCAGCTCGAGTCTTCATCGGTGAGTAATCCGACTCCGGTGAAGCGTTGCGAACAGTCATCTTCTTCTTCTGTTTCACCATTGGACGTAATCGAAGCTCAAATGTGCAATTTCTATGAAATCTGAAGCTGGAAACAAGAATCTCCTCTGCTTGAGTTCAAATTTTGCACAGATCCGGAATCAATACGCCAAATCAATGAAGGAAACAAGAATAATCTGGGAAAGAATACGAATCAGAGATCAAACGAGCTTGAAATTGCTCTGATACCATATCAGTTGAATCAGAATCGAGAGAGAAAGATGAATAAACTCAGATTCTCATTAATGATCTCAAGAGTTTGTTACAAGATCTTTATGCTATACATGTGATCTTAACCGGTATTAACCAGTAATATTGATTAACTAAATCAATCTAAGTTAAGCTAATAAACCGGACATTCCCGAGCCCTTAACCAATCTATATACAAGTATATTCTATACTCTAATACAAAGGTGACTTTTTTTGAATTTAGATGTTCTGTTTTAAACCTTCGGCTATATCGCCTGATGGATTCTATCATACATTTCAATTTGACGAGCGTTACCCTCTTGCATGCATTCTCACCAAGTTAGAATGCATAATGGTGAGAATGCATAATTTTAACGAGCGTTTCCAGGGCTCGATCGCATTCCATCCGTTGGACGAAATACTTCAGGCTGTACTGCAGCGTATATGGGACAGATTCTAGATGGTGAGTATTCAGAAACCAATTCTTGGCTATAGCATCTTCCGTCATATGTTGAATGCCTAAACCTTGTTTCTATGGTTGAAATTAGCATTTGTCACTGCAGAAGTTCATGAATCTCTGTTTTGCATTTGACAAGTTTTTTTTTATGTGACTATGAACTCTTCAAACCCCAATTACACTTATTTATTCAAAAAATTCTTAAAATCTCTCATGAGTTTTAGGGGGTGTTATTGGAGAGGTAATTTATAAATCCATATGGAATTGTAAATTCTAGAAATCAAAATACATGGATTTTGAAATAACATATTTTATCCTTGGATTTGAATCCTTCTATTTTACACTTTCAAATCCATTCAAATCCATTTAAAACATAATGTGGATTTTAAAATCTAAAAACAAATCATTGAATGAATAACATGGGATTTTAACAAGTATTTGTAAATCATGGAACCAATAACCCATCATTTTGATAAGTATTTTAAAATTAATGATTGAATAACACATCATTTTTGTCTGGATTTCCAAATCCATTAAAATCATAGAACCAATAACCCCTCTTAGTGTTTTACCATTGTAGAAGGTATTTTAACCACTAGTCCCCATGGGTTCTTCAACATTGACAAATTCGAAATTTAATAATAAAAATTTGATAATAACCCCTCACCATTGGATATGTCGATATGGGTCAGGTTTCGAATGTCTGTTCTTGACTTCTTGGTTAGAATAATAATAAAGCCCAAGTTTAGGGCCCATATATATATATCGGAGGTTCGTACGGTAGGGTGACCTATGTAATCACGATATCTTTTCTCTCTCTCTTCTCCTCTCTCTCTCTCTCTCTCTCTATCTCTCTCCCTTGCTCGTCACACGTTAGCACTAGAGAATTATCTTTTTCTTGGTAGATATATAGCCTGGATTTAGTTAACGCAGCCATGAAATCGCGGCGGCTGAACGTCTCGGAGGATCCTCGAACCATCCTTGGAAAGCACTCACGAGTACCTACTTCAAACTCAACTAATGCTCTAGAAAACTCAGAAGTACCGGTCCCAATTGATGTCATGATGGACATATTCTCTAGATTATCAGCAAAATCTATAGCCATATGTAGCTGCGTATCGAAGCTCTGGTTTTCTATACTTAGACTTCCCTATTTCACCGAGTTGTTCCTGACCAAATCTTCTGCTCGACCGAAGCTATTGTTCGCTTGCGTGAGACACAGAGAGCTGGTCGTCTTCTCGACACCTCAGCCTCAACATCCATATGAGAGATCGTCTCCTTTAGCTGCCACTTTTCATATGAAAATTCCCTGCCGTAATAATTTTTGTGATATTATTAGTCCTATCCATGGCCTTGTCTTTGTTCGAGATGTGCAGAAGTTCAAGTTGGTCTCGATGATATGTAACCCTACCACCAGACAAACCTTAACTTTACCGAAACCAAAGACAAAGACGAGGTTATATATAAATAGCTATTTTGGGTATGATCCGATGGAGAAACAATTCAAGGTACTTTCAATGACCCTAAGAGATGGGATTTCTGTTGAGCATCAAGTTCTAAAATTATTAGGAACTAAGAAACTTTCATGGAGCATGATCGAATGTTGCATACCTCATTTTCCTAACTCTGAGGGGGTATGCATTAATTAATGGTGTTTTGTATTACCGAGCTTCTGTCGACGCATCTTCACATATGTCTATGATAGTTTGCTTTGATGTTAAGTCAGAGACGTTCAGCTTTATCAAAGTCATGGAACCTTTCATCAAAGCAGTGGCTAGTGGAACAACTCTGATTAACTACAATGGTAAATTGGCTTCATTTTCGTCGGAAGGGCGTTCTTACATTTGTGGAAGACTTAGAAGTTTTGAGATGTGGATTCTAAAAGACTCAGATAAACACGAATGGTCCAAGTTTGTTTACGAATTGCCTCCTCTGTGGCAGTATATAAGTAAATGGGAAGTTTTACGTTTTATTGGGGTGATTAGTACTACAAATGAAATTGTGTTCTCGCCGGATCGTCCGCACGACCCTTTCTATGTTTTATGCTACAGTTTGGAGAGGAAAACTATCAGAGTAGTTGAAATCCAAGGGATGGGAACGACTGAGTTAAATGGGGTTATAATGTTTCTAGACCATGTAGAGGACGTGAGACTTACGTAACACATTTCAGAATGTGCTTGATGATACAATAATTTTATAACATCTTCTCATATTATATTTGTTTTTTTTTTTTGGGTCAAAGTTTTCATATTACAATATTATATACAATAATAACATCTTCTTTTCATACTAAATTAAATTTGTATATGATGCATGCGTTTCCTGGCGGATTTACTCTTTGGAAAAAGGATCCTTTAGATGCATGTGTGACATGTGAGGGATCGGTGGACCGCGATGAAGCTATACGTAAATTCGTCCAAAACTAAATTCCATGCGTGTCACAATATGAGATTTGCCAAATGTTGCATTATTTATTTATTTTTGCTAAAGTAAATTTACATAATTTTTACCAAAGAGATTTATATTAACCCCTTACTATATTTTTTTTTTCTTTTGAATGTAATGTTAAAATTAAATTCAAGAAAAATTATCGTTCTCTTTACAATTGATCAGATATATTTTGAAACTTAGAAAGTGAAATCAGAGCAGTATATTAAAAGTTAAAACTTTTAGAATCCTCTTGTTACTAGCCAAGAACGTAGAACCCCTTACTATTTTAATTTTTTTTTTGATGTTTTCAAATGTTTTTTTTGTCCCCTCAGTTATGCGCATCAAAGAAAATTATATGTTGGTTTGAACCGAGTACTAAAATCGGCTTTTATTAGTCAAATCTATATATACTTGTAAGAATTGTACGTAGTCAAACGATAACCAATTGTTTCTTTTAGAGTGATATATATACAAAAGCTTTTTAGTGGTGGGTGGTATTGTCAACAACCTATATACATATATACTGTAAATATATACATATATGCCTTGTTACACAAGGTAAAACAACAGTTTCGTTAATTTGAGATTCATGTGGGTTGGAAGAAGATAAGATACAGTTCCCAGAGGCGTTGTGAGAAGTCGGAGATCAAGGTACCCATGGTTTTTTTTTTTTTTTTTTTTCTTTTTCTTTTCTCTTTCTTTCAATTTTTGGTTTGGTAAGTGACTAAGTGTGCTCGAGTGGCATGCATACACATGTCTCTTTTTCATATGTTACGTTGTTGTTGTCGTGACTCTTAAGCCTTTCCAATCACTTTGTTGTACTTAAATAAATAGACATTTGAATGTTGTAATCACTCTTAAACCTCTTTCTATGTTGTAATAAAGTAACTCATAGAAATATTTATAAGTGTTTCATTCGAAATTGTAGCAACAGATCTCAAAGCTCCTCCTCTTGGCCATATATTCTCGGCGCTTTCTCATGGCGGCAGATCATAACCCCTTCGTCAAGGAGACCTCTTTTTACAACCAAATGGTTCTGAGTCACCTTTTGCCGGCTAGTCTGTGGGAACCTTTACCACATTTCCTCCAGACATGGCTCCGGAATTACCTCGCCGCAAACATGCTCTACTTCATCTCCGGCTTCCTCTGGTGCTTCTACATCTATTATCTTAAACTCAACGTTTACGTTCCCAAAGGTGACTTTTTTTTTTTTTGAATTTCGATATATGTTCTGTTTTAAACCTTCGATTATATCGCCTGATGGATTCTGTCATACATGATAAATACGTTTCAATTTGACGAGCATTACCCTCTTGCATGCATATTCTTACTGTTAATAACTTTCAGTTCTTGTCTTCTAGTACTTCTCATTTGATTACTCTTTTAAGTTTTTTCTTGATCCCTTTCGATTATATCGCCTGAACGTTACATTTTTTTTCTTTCTTCTTACTGTTTAATCACTTTTAGCTCTTGTCTTCTAGTACTTCTCATTTGCTTAGTAATTAAAGTATTTTCTTGATCCCTTTCGATTATATCGCCTAATGGATTCTGTCACACGTTTCAATTTAACGAACGAATTACCCTCTTGCATGGATTCTGACGGTTACTTTCAGTTCTTTTCTTCTTCTCATTTTAATTAGTCTTAAATTTTCATTTTTTAGTTTTTATTTTCAAAAAAGGGCCAGGGCTTAAAAGTTAAAAGGAAGTAAGAATTAGTTATTTCTCAACTTTGAATCTTTAAGTTGAATTTTTAATCTCCCGATGAAAGCTCAAATCTGATTATGCTAGATGCTTCATGAGGTACTGAACATTGTAATGAAAGTTTGTTGTGCTCAATTGTACTTAACATAATAGGTGTTCTATTCATTTTAAGCTTGTATACAATTCCTTGAAATTGAAATATTGTGGTTCTTAGCTCTGTTTCTTGTGGGCCGGGGTTTCTTCTCTATTTTGTGTTCAGATTCCGTTCCTACAAGAAAGGCTATGCTTTTGCAAATATATGTGGCAATGAAGGCTATGCCTTGGTACACTCTTCTTCCAACTGTCTCTGAGTATATGATCGAGCATGGTTGGACCAAATGTTACTCCACACTTGACCATTTCAACTGGTTCCTCTGTTTCCTCTACATAGCTATCTATCTTGTTTTAGTTGAGTTTGGGATTTATTGGGTTCACAAAGAGCTTCATGACATTAAATTTCTCTATAAGCATCTCCATGCGATCCATCATATGTACAACAAGCAAAACACACTCTCTCCATTTGCCGGTAAGTCTATGCTTTCAATCTAAACTCATCAAGAATATGTTGTATCAATGGTTACTTAATTAACGTTAATTTTGGCTTTTCCAGGGCTAGCATTGCATCCGTTGGATGGGATACTTCAAGCTGTACCGCACGTGATAGCGCTGTTTATAGTGCCGATTCATCTTATAACACATCTGAGTCTTTTGTTCATAGAAGCGATATGGACAACAAACATCCATGACTGCATCCACGGCAACATCTGGCCTATAATGGGTGCAGGATACCATACCATACACCACACGACGTACAAACATAACTATGGTCATTATACCATATGGATGGATTGGATGTTTGGCTCTCTTAAGGATCCTCTCTGACTCTTAGAAGAAGACAGTTACAAGGAGAAAACACAATAATGAGAATGTTCAAAAGTTCACATCTTTCTTCTTCTTCCTATGTTTGAATATTCTTCTCGTGACTCTTAAACCTTTCAAATCACTTTTGTTGGAATTAGAAACATATGACCAGCATAATTTGATGCAAAGTTTCTGACTTTCCTTTTCTAAAATTCTCATAAGAAATTTATAATTAACTTTCTTTAATTGCAGGATATATATTTTTTCTTTATATAGATTTTTTAAAAATCTGAAGGATTTAAAATAGGTCTATCTTGTTTAAGATCAATTGTGTATATAAATTTGCGGTGTCAAAAAGTCAAACTCTACCCAAAAATCTAGCCAGAGAGGTTTACAACAGTCATCTTTGAAGTTTCCCAAAATCGTAAAATTTTAAATAGGGAGGTGAGTTTTGCTCAAGATATGATTGATCTGTATATGAAGCAAAGTTTCCTTTTTTGTCGGTTAAGATTGAATAATTTTGAAAAGCAATAAAATTTTCATAACACAACAAATTAACCTAAAAAATTACACCCAAAGCATCGAAATTTACAAAACCGCGTGTCCTCTCTTCTCTTTCATCCGCCATGAAAGTATAATACACCTTTTCTGCTAAGCACCAAAACAATTTTAAGGCGAGTCGATCAACCAACGTCAGGTATAAATCTTTCTTTCTCGCCCCAAAAAAAGAAACTCCTTTATTGATTTGACTAGAGAGAGTCTCTGGTAAATTTTTCTTCTGTAATTTCATATTAAAAATCATCTTTTTGCATATTCATGAACCTTGAGGGCATAAAGGTCGTTCCTTTCACATGGGGTCTTTGTAAGATATACCCAAAAAAATATTTATATTGACCACTCCCACTTGTGTGTTGATTAGATTTGTCCTTAGAGGTGTCACTGTTTTGTCTCTCTACTTATCGCTCTTTTCCCAATTACTGTAATGTTGAATTGGGGGATTTCATTTCATCTACTAACTACTAAGGATGAAGTTTATTGTCTCTCTCTCTTTCTTAATTCTTTCTCTACTTTTCGGACAGTAGAGACTCTTTGATTGCTCCTTTTCATCTAATTTTTGAGACTTTTATAAGTGTTTGTTACAACGCAATGGCTCGCTTCAGTTTTCCTTGTTTTCCGAATTTTGGGGGTTTTAATCAGGTTTGTTAATTCTCTTGTCAATGATTTTGGTAAAAGTTTTTAAATTGGTGGGTTTTTTTGCTTTTGACTCTCTACTTTAGAATTGATGTAGTTCCGTCACGGTCGTGTTTGGTTTCTCCTAATATTTAGGTGAAGTTAGAGCCTTTTTCTTGGATCTCATTGTAGATTGTTTGGTGAAGTTAGAGCCTTTTTCTTGGTTCCAGCCAGATTCGTTTTGGTGGTCATAGTCTTCTTTAGTCATGGTCTTGTTCTAAGCGAGTAAGAATCTCTTTTGAATCTTCTCTGTTTTTCTCTCTTGTGGTTCTGTGGTTTGAGTTCTTTGCAGATAAGTGATATCTTTTGGTGTGAATTTTGTTTGTTTCCAGATTGATTGATTGAACAGGGGAATAGTTATATTATATCAGGTGGTTAATATAGAAGAAACCAATGTTTGACCTAACCCCATCTCACCGGATTACAGGATTTGTATGATTAGCTGTGAATTGTACAATCCTTTTGTTCCTTTTGCTTGATTTAAGATAACATCATGTCTTTAGCTTTACGCATAGCCGCTTTTCTATACCAAACCAATGAAGAAATTTCGCTGTTCAATCTAAAATGCTTCTTTAATCAAGTCTTCTTAGGACTGGTTCTTCCATAATCTTGTTACTTGACTGGTTCTTATTAGGTGGTATTCTTTGTATCTTCCTGTAAACCTTCTTACCCATTAGAGTGTGTGATTTCTTGGGATGATCTTAGGCTGTGACAAACCGGGGGCCTGAGATTTCAGAAACTGCTAATAATTTGGTCTCACCATCTGACATTCCACTCATAGAACCTAATAGTAAAGAGGTACCCCTAATTGTTTTTGTCTTTTCGCCAACTATTTCTTGGCGAGTCTCACTAGTGTATATCAAAACTTAATCTTGTGTTGCAACGAATACCATAACTTAGACATCGGAGTATCTATAAATCTCTTCTTCACATTTATTGACAAGTTTGTAGTATAGTACTGTGATACACCAGGTCAATTTTGTTAGAGAACTCAATATTATACATTTATACTATGAAAAGCTTTTCTTACGAGTCCATGTAACTGTTTTGACCCACAACAGCGATCTCTTGCCGATTCTTTGTTTTTGCTTTTCACACGCTACAAGTACCTTTCTTGCTTATATTGTTTGCTTTTTTTCCATCATTGTGGTCACATCGAAATGTGCAGAGAGAAAGGAAAATTATTTGATCATGGTGTATTTTTTTTGTCTCTAAGCAGCACAGGATGAGAGAGGCACAGCTAGGCGGTCACACTGTGAGGTCCCATGGAATGACTGTTGCAAGGACTCACATGCATGATTGGATCATTCTCGTGTTACTTGTTATTCTCGAGGGCGGACTCCTTATAATCCACCCGTTTTATCGCTTTGTTGGGAAAGATATGATGACTGATCTCAGTTACCCGTTAAAAAGTAACACTGTACCAATTTGGTCTGTCCCGGTAAGCGTCCAATAAGTCAACTTCTAACATTGGCCTCATACATTTTTCACAACATAAATGGCATTTCTTTTCTTCGGAATGACAGGTATATGCGATGCTGTTGCCTTTGGTAATCTTCATCTTTATCTATTTCCGTCGAAGAGATGTTTATGATCTTCATCACGCTGTGCTAGGTAAGAATTTCTGAAGGAGAGGCTGGAGAGTACTGTTTGCTTCAAAACGTCTTCTCTCATTTCACTTGTTTAACCAACAGTAATGTTGGCCTTTCTCCATGTGCAGGTCTCTTATACTCCGTTCTGGTGACAGCAGTACTTACCGATGCAATAAAGAATGCAGTTGGTCGACCACGTCCTGACTTTTTCTGGCGTTGTTTTCCCGATGGCAAAGCTGTAACTATGTCTCCATGTGTTTTACTATCGCGTTTTAAATTATGTTCTGCCTCTTGAATCTCGTTTTTTTGCTTCTCAGGTTTATGATGTCCTCGGAGATGTTGTATGCCATGGTGATAAAAGCGTCATAAGAGAAGGGCACAAAAGCTTCCCAAGCGGGCACACCTCATGTAAAGACTTATTTAACTGTTTCTATTTCTTTGTCTTTTTGAGCATTTTAGGCGAAAAGAAAGTTTAGGTTTTATTAAACTGTGGCTTTGATTTGTTTTTGCAGGGTCTTTTGCGGGGTTGGGGTTTCTGTCGCTTTACTTATCGGGAAAGATTCAAGCATTTGACGGTAAAGGCCATGTTGCAAAGCTATGCATAGTCATACTCCCTTTGCTATTTGCAGCTCTGGTCGGTATTTCCCGTGTTGATGACTATTGGCATCATTGGACAGACGTCTTTGCAGGAGGCTTGCTAGGTTTGTTTCCACTCTCTACTCAAAAAAAAGGTCAAAACTTACTTGTTCCCTTTAAACAACATTCAAACCTCATACCATTATCTGAACTCGCAGGTCTTGTGGTCTCTACATTCTGTTATCTTCAGTTTTTCCCGCCACCATATCACACCGAAGGTGCAAACGAATTGCAGATTTGCTGAAAATATGTATCTTTTACATTGTGAATTGATCATCTAAAGTTTTGATATTGTGCTAGGTTGGGGACCATATGCTTACTTCCAAGTGTTGGAAGCTGCGAGAGTTCAAGGTACCGAGAATGGAGCGGTGCAGCAACCGCCTCAAGGTGATAACGGTGAAGAAGAAGAAGACGGTGGGTTTATGGGTTTACATTTGGTGGATAATCCGAGTATGAGGAGAGAAGAAGATGTAGAAACTGGTAGAGGCTGAGTAGAAGAAACGCTGAAGCTGCTCTGGTTTTTATTTTTTAATAGGACACTTTTTTTTCTTGTTCTTTTGATTCTTTGTTTGACTACTTTTGCTAGATTTGTGTAAGATAAACTAGTAGTTTAGTAGTAACTACAGTCGTTTGGTTTTTAGTTTAAATGGATGGGACCAGTATTAATGGGTCCGGTATTGTGCTTTTCATTAGTTCACTCTCTGGATTATCGAAAATCATTTTTTGGTTAGAAACACTAAACATGTGTAAATTGTAACTGTGTACCACTTTTGTTGTTGGGTCACAATCAAACTCAAGTCCGGCATAATTCATTGACAACAAATAACTCAAAGAAATAAATAAGTAAAAAAAATATATATATATCTAGAATCGTTTCTTCTTGATAATCTATTTTGTTATTTGTTTCTGTATGTGTTGAATACTTCCAATTCTCTGATTAAATATTACATTTAAGTTTCGTGTTCTTTTCTTATGTTTCAAGTGTTGTAACGTCTGATTTCGTATAGATATTAGCATATACATGTCCAAAATTTCGTGGCAAGTAGACACGACACGAGCACGCCAACTTTCTCGATCAAGCCCATTTGTTTTTTACAAAATGTCATGCGTTACCAGAAACTTTATTACATACCAAAAAACGATCCGGTTAATACCTACTATAAGAGCCTAAACATACCATCCGAACGTGTGATGTTTTGTTTATTGTAAAACCAAATAATTGTGTTTTGTATTGGTAATCATATTAACATATGCTTATAAATTTATAATTACCACAAAATTAATGATCGACTGTATATAAGATGAAATACTTAAACGCGAATGCAAACGGAAGAAATTATATTGTATATATGTGTTTGACAATATCTCATGTCTTCGCAATTACGTTTAGTAGAGATCTTTTAACATATATCGTTTAAACTTTTAAAACCAAAAAAACGACTCGTCATATGTCACACAAGTGCATAGTTGCATATTTTTAAGTGAATAATTAATCATATAACTATATAATAAGACTAATAATTACAGCTAAGGGGTGACATGTTTAATACTCAATCTTTTGTCAACTCATTATATATATGCTCCTTCTGCTCCTCTTAACACAAGAAGCACAAGGGAAAGAAGAAAAGAGAGAGAAAATGACGATGGCTTTGCTCTTGAACTCGACGATGACGATGGCTAGGACGAAGCAGACTCCAGCGGTGGCGGTATCTTCTCCACCCCCTACTTGCTTGGGATCTAGTTTTTCACGTCGTCGTCCTCTTCGAGTTTCGTGTGTT
Organism: Camelina sativa; assembly: GCF_030686135.1. Classification (NCBI taxonomy): domain Eukaryota; kingdom Viridiplantae; phylum Streptophyta; class Magnoliopsida; order Brassicales; family Brassicaceae; genus Camelina; species Camelina sativa. The sequence continues at coordinate 710,080 of NC_141894.1, forward strand.
GCCACAAACCCTAGGTGAGTTTTTATCTTTTTTCAGATCTTCAAATCCATTTCTTTGATAAAATTATAAATTTAGACTTTTGCTTTATATTGGTTGATTCCGTCGTATACGTCATTGAATATTTCTTCTCGACAATGGAAGTGAAAAAGTGTTGGATGATCATATTGTATTTAAATATTTGTCTAATTCGCAAATCCTGTCAAAACCGAATCAAAACGGTACAAAAAAGTGATCAAAAAGTTAACTATTGTTTTCTTTCTATATTGAACTTGGAAATATGTTAAATCAATGAGATAAAATTCATATATACAAATCAATTTGCATTTTGAAAGGCACAAACCTGATCAAAAATAACAATTTTTTTTACAATTTAAAAATGTTATAGAGAAACGAGTAAAGAAACAAACAAGAAGACGTTTCGACCCATCAAAGAAGTACCAAACCAAGTGACACACACAATCACACAAGAGAAGCTCGAGATCTTCAAATCAATGGAACCTTGGGCCCAAGAAAACTTATTACCTTACCTCAAACCCGTTGAAACTTCATGGCAACCACAAGACTTCTTGCCCGAAACCAACGACGAAGACCGGTTCTACGAGCAAGTAAAAGAGCTAAGAGATCGAACGAGAGAGATCCCTGACGATTACTTTGTAGTTCTTGTCGGAGACATGATCACCGAAGAAGCGTTACCAACTTATCAAACAACTTTAAACACTCTCGACGGCGTCAAGGACGAGACCGGCGGGAGTCTAACACCGTGGGCGGTTTGGGTTAGAGCATGGACGGCAGAGGAGAACCGACACGGTGATTTGTTGAATAAGTATCTTTACTTATCAGGTCGTGTTGACATGCGACATGTTGAAAGAACTATTCAATATCTTATCGGATCCGGCATGGTAACGTTCTCATCATCTCATACTACTAAAAAATATTGTGTGCACAAATTGTAAATTATAAATTCTTTAGGGTCTAATTGATAATTTTTTATAATTGTTATTCAGGACTCCAAATTTGAGAACAATCCCTACAATGGCTTCATCTACACTTCGTTTCAAGAGAGAGCCACGTTCATCTCCCACGGCAACACGGCGAGGCTAGCCACGACCTACGGCGACACAACCCTCGCCAAAATCTGCGGAACAATCGCGGCGGACGAGAAACGGCACGAGACGGCTTACACAAGGATCGTCGAGAAGCTATTCGAGATAGATCCCGACGGAACCGTACAGGCTCTAGCGAGTATGATGAGGAAGCGGATCACGATGCCGGCTCATCTGATGCACGACGGACGCGACGAAGATCTGTTCGATCATTACGCCGCCGTGGCGCAGAGGATCGGGGTTTATACCGCGACGGATTACGCTGGGATTTTGGAGTTTTTGTTGCGGCGGTGGGAGGTGGAGAAGTTAGGGTCGGGTTTGTCCGGTGAAGGAAGGAGAGCACAGGACTATCTGTGTACCTTGCCGCAGAGGATCAGGAGGTTAGAGGAAAGAGCTAACGATAGAGTCAAACTTGGGTCAAAACCTTCTGTTTCATTCAGCTGGATCTACGGAAGAGAAGTTAAACTGTAAAACGACTGCGTTTTCACTGTACTTGGACTCTAAAACAATGTAAAGTAAACAAAATAATAAAACGCTGAATGATCTTGCGTTTTAGTGAAACACTGGGTTAAATATGTCATACGGCCCATGGGCTTTGTGAAAATAAGCGAAGAAGGAGTGGCATAGACGTAATTAGAAGTGAACCTGAGGGATAGAAGAAAAAGTTAACAATTATAGTATTAATTTGTCCGTCCGTGGTGTGGCTCGATCATCACGCCCAGTGTTTGGTCTTCTTCTTTCACATTTGTCTCTTTTTCTCACAGTCCTCTCAGAGCATAGAAATAATCGAAAACTTTTCTTGTTTCATCTGTGATTCGTTTTTTTTGCTTTTGTTCATTGATCATATTCGATTGATTGAGTTTGTTAGAGAAGAAGAAAAGAAGTAATGGCGATTGCTATGGATCGGATCGTCTTCTCCCCTTCATCTTACGTCTTTCGTCCTTGTCAAGTTAGGGGATCCAGATCTTCTAGAATTTTCATGGCTTCTACGATTCGCTCTGCCGCTACGTGAGTTTTTTAATCTCTTCATTTCGAATTTGTTTAATGCTTTGAATTTGTCCTGATCTGGTGTTTGCTTTTTGAGTATCGATGATAAATCTCCGGTTTTGGTTGATCCAGCTTCCTGTTTTCATCAATCTCATTTTTAACTAAGATATATCTGCGAGCTTGGTTTAGATCACAGAGACTCATTTGTATGAAAAATGTTTGATTTTGTTAATCTGTACCTTACATGCAAAGGAAAATATTGTCTGTCTACTAAGTAACATAAATTAAATTTTGCTAATCTCTCTTCTTTGTTCTGAACGCATGCATGAATTGTTTTGTGTTTATGACTTTCTTGTTACTTGGTTGTTGGCCCATAAGACTACTACTATGCTAATTAGTTTCTTATTCATTTTATTCTCTTGTTTGTTTATCATGTTAAGTAAAAGACTATTTGGTGTTGTTCAGGATTGATGTGTATGTAGTAGCTGCTCAACTCCTTTTGAAATTTTGAAACTTTATTTGGTTTTTTATTATTACAGGGAGGTTACGAATGGAAGGAAACTGTATATCCCTCCTAGAGAGGTGCATGTCCAAGTGAAACATTCAATGCCGCCAGAAAAGTTGGAGATCTTTAAGTCTTTAGAAGGATGGGCTGATGAGACCCTCTTGACTTATTTGAAACCTGTTGAGAAATCATGGCAGCCGACTGATTTTCTTCCGGAACCTGAATCGGAAGGTTTCTATGACCAAGTCAAGGAGTTGAGAGAAAGGTGTAAGGAACTTCCTGATGACTATTTTGTGGTGCTTGTTGGGGATATGATCACTGAAGAAGCACTTCCTACTTACCAGACCATGTTGAACACCTTGGATGGAGTTAGGGATGAGACAGGAGCAAGTCCTACTCCTTGGGCTATATGGACCAGGGCTTGGACTGCTGAGGAGAATAGACATGGTGATCTTCTTAACAAGTATCTTTATCTTTCTGGTCGTGTAGACATGAGGCAGATTGAGAAGACAATTCAGTACCTGATTGGTTCTGGAATGGTAAGCTCTGCTAATCGTTGCCTGCTTATTTGATTTTGACTGTTAAGATACAATAGGTAGGGGAACATAAAGAGTAATAACTTGGAACCATTTATCAGTCTTTACCTTTTTGGAACTTATCTTGACATTTCTTAGTTAGGCTTGAATTGACTTCACAATGACTATTAACAAATCATCATGTTAGCAACATACCCATAGTTTATGTTTGAAGTTCTGAAGATAGAATGAAAGTGATCCAGCTTAGCTGCCACTTGAAGCACTTTAAAGTTTTTCATTTTCTGTAGTTTTGTATTCCTAATATTCAATATGTGATTGATCGATTTGTCTTATGTTATTCCTAGGATCCAAAAACTGAAAACAATCCTTACTTGGGTTTCATCTACACATCCTTTCAAGAAAGAGCGACCTTCATCTCTCATGGAAACACCGCCAGGCTAGCGAAAGATCGTGGAGATCTGAAACTTGCGCAGATATGCGGGACCATTGCTGCTGATGAGAAGCGTCATGAGACTGCTTACACCAAGATTGTAGAGAAGCTCTTTGAAATTGACGCTGATGGCACGATCTTGGGCTTGGCTGATATGATGAAGAAAAAGATCTCAATGCCTGCACATTTAATGTATGATGGCCAAGATGATAACCTGTTTGAGCACTTTTCAACTGTTGCCCAGAGGCTTGGTATCTACACAGCCAAGGACTATGCTGATATTCTGGAGTTTCTTGTTGAACGGTGGAATGTGGAGACTTTGTCAGGCCTTTCTAGTGAAGGACACAGGGCCCAGGTAAATTACCTCTATGAAACTTCCTGTGATGAAACCTCCTGTTTGTGAATACTTATCATGATCTTGTAGTAGTTTTAAGTCATGAATACTGTATTAGATATACTGTTTAGTATGTTTTGTGTATTTGAAGATCTGATCAGGACCTGAACTTGAATTCTGATTTGATCATTGCCTTTGACAGGACTTTGTCTGCGGACTACCTACAAGAATCCGCAAAATTGAAGAGAGAGCTCAAGGAAGAGCCAAAGAAGCATCCAAAAACATACCATTCAGCTGGATATTTGGTAGAAATATCAGGGCTTAAGAAGTTTAGTACACATTTCTCTTTCGAATTATCCCAGGTAAGCCATAAAGGTCTTCACCCAACCATCTCATTCTCACCAATGAAGGACCAGTTTTTAAGACCACGAAAGTTCATTTGAATATGTTTTGTTTTATACGGAACATTGTAGATAAAGTTATGTGGTTAGGTAATGTTTCTTGTTTGCATCAGTCAAGTACCAAAGAAAAATGTTTTGAGTGTTCTCTTAGTGATAATGTATGGTTTACCAAGAACACAAGACTTACGAGTTTGCTTTACCTTTTTGATTCTATCTTTGTTGTATCAGTTTAAATAATAATGTTCTCTCTTTAAGTAAAGAATGGTTTGTATTTTCCCCCTTGCTTGTTTAGGCAGTTGTAAAATACTCCTTCCGTTCTTAATTTGTTCAATTTGTTCCTATTAGTATTTGTAATATAAATAAATTAACCTTCTTGAACTCGTAACCAATGTTGCTAAAGTGTGAGTTTAATCCAAATCAAAAAGCCATATGTAGAATCATCAACAAAGTAATGAACCAATTTAATTTTTCAATACATATAAACCAAACTCTGAAAAACAGATCAAACTAACATTTGATACAAGACACTCTTCTCTCAAAACAAAATCACTACAAGAAGTCATGTTTTCTTCAAACTTCGAAGTCACTCTGAACCTTACCAGTCCTCTTCATAGCAACTCCATTACCATCACCTTCGACATAAGCATAGTACTTCAAGAAGAAGGCGAGAACAAGAACGATCCACTCAAGGCAAAAGATGACAACACAGAGCCCACCAGCTAGTTTCAAGATCATAGACGCTTCTTTCTCACGGACATAAGAGTTAAGGCTCTCGAGGAAGTTGGAAGTGTTGGTGAAGATGAGAACAGAGACTGAGCCTTGGAAAATGGCTGTAAGGACAGTAGTGATCATGTGAGCTGCGTACCACCGGTTCTTGCCATAAGATGCGGCTGCACAGCCAGAGACAGCAGCTGCGATTGTGGTGGCGTGGAGGAGGATTAGGAAGAAACCACAGAGTGAAGGGATTAAACGGAGAGAGAGTGTGAGGAAGATGCAGCTTGAGGATGCACCAAGGAGGACGTAGTTTGAGAAGAGGAAGAGTTTATGGGTGTAGAAGCTAGATTCTTGTGGCTGAGGAATTAAACCCATGATGATGTTGGATTTATCTGATGTTAAAAAATTTGGATTTGGAGATCGACAAGAAGAAGAAGATAGCTAGTGAGTAGTGATTTGTGAGTTATGAATCTGTATACATTGGAGTGAGATGGTATATAAAGAGAAATTTAAACGGTCGGATTTTTCCAATTATGACCGTTGGGGTTTACAGAAGTCAAGTGCAGGACAGATCACGGACAGAGTGTGTGTCGGTGTTGCGTAACGGCTAGTGTTTTGCTTTTACTGTTTGTTCAGATCTAGACTGACAGGCCCATTGGGCCTGGTTGGGTTCTCGTTTGTCCAATAAGTATTAGGAAGCAAACAATAAGTTTTTGTTTGGTCCGCTAAATTGAACCGACTCAATCAAACCGAACCGAATACTCTATGAAAGATCGAATTGAAACTTAATGACCGTTTCAATACAATTGAAACAGAGTAAAGCATAGATGAAACCATAACTGCAGAAAGAAGAAAAACTGAATTCTTCGTTTCAGTTTACACTTTACACTCACATTGAAAGAAGAAGAAGGATTCGAGTCAAGATCTCTAGTTCTGCTTCAGCAATTTAAAGATCATGTTACCTAAAAGACCAATTATTTCATCTACAGAGCAACACAGCTTTGACGAAACTCGATGGGTCATCGATGTCCGGAAATCACTCGACGCAGAGCTAGAAGAACACGATCTCGAACAAGTCACAGTCAGCATTTTCAATGTTCCTAAAGCATTAATGTGTAGCCATCCAGATTCATACACACCTCACCGGGTTTCGATCGGACCTTATTACTGTCTAAGACCAGAGCTACACGAAATGGAGAGGTATAAACTAATGATCGCGAGAAAAATTCGAAACCAATGTAATAATAGCTCTTTCAGGTTTCATGATCTTGTAGAGAGATTACAATCCATGGAGATTAAGATTCGAGCTTGTTATCATAAGTATATAGGGTTTAACGGAGAGACACTGTTGTGGATCATGGCGGTAGATTCATCGTTCTTGATCGAGTTTCTTAAGATTTACAGTTTTAAAAAGGTGGAGACTTTGATTAACAGAGTTGGTCATAACGAGATTCTTAGAGATATAATGATGATTGAGAATCAAATCCCTCTTTTCGTTTTGAGGAAAACACTCGAGTTTCAGCTTGGATCGATCGAATCAGCTGATGATCTCTTGGTCTCTGTTCTTACGGGACTATGCAAAGATCTCTCTCCTCTAGTTATCAGTTTCGAAGATGATGAGATTTTAAAGGCTCAGTGTCATGAGTGTAATCATATCCTAGACTTCTTGTATCAAATGATCGTTCCGAGAATCGAAGAAGAAGAAGAACTAATCGAAGAAGAAGAAAACAGAGTAAACGACAATGGCGGAAACAGAGCAGTTAGGTTTCTGAGAGAGATTAAGCAACAGTTCAAAAGGGTTTTCGCGTCTCAAACTGCGGATCTAATCTTGAGATTTCCTTGGAGAATCATATCAAATCTTCCTGGCTTCATGGCTCTGAAACTCTCAGCTGATTACCTCTTCACAAGACAAGAACACGAAGCAGCAACAACAGCAACATCGGGTTCAGACCCTGATATCGAAAAGCCTCCTCTTGTGGAAGAACTCGCAATCCCATCAGTCTCAGATCTCCACAAAGCCGGAGTTCGATTCAAACCAACAACAAACGGTAACGTTTCAACGGTATCATTCGATTCAAACTCGGGTCAGTTTCACCTCCCTGTTATAAACCTAGACATCAACACAGAAACAGTTCTTAGAAACCTCGTCGCTTACGAAGCTTCAAACACCTCAGGACCATTAGTGTTCACTCGTTACACAGAGCTCATTAACGGAATAATCGATTCGGAAGAAGACGTCAGGTTGCTTAGAGAACAAGGCGTGCTTGTGAGCCGTCTCAAGAGTGATAAAGAAGCGGCAGAGATGTGGAATGGTATGAGCAAGTCTGTTAGGTTGACCAAAGTTGGGTTTTTGGATAAGACTATTGAAGATGTTAACCGTTATTATACCGGACGGTGGAAAGTGAAGATTGGAAGATTGGTTGAGGTTTATGTTTACGGTTCTTGGCAGATTCTTGCGTTTTTGGCTGCGGTTTTGTTGTTGATGTTGGTTTCTTTGCAACTGTTCTCTTTGGTGTTTGGCACCTTGCTTCGGTTAAGAACCGGTTAGGTTTTGGATTTGGTTCGATTTCGATTTTGATTTCTATTTCACTTGGTTTGGTTTGTTTTGGTTTATGTTGAACCAATTTGTAACAAAAACTTTTTTTTTTTTAATTGCAATAAGATCTGAACTTGAGAGAGAGAGAGAGAGAGAGTAGGGTTTTGGGTTTAGAAACAGAAACTGCTGCTGAAGAAAATGTTGAGATCCCTTTTGTGGAGATCGCAAAATGCGACTCGGAACCTCGCCGTGACTCGATTCTCGAAGAAGAAGACACAGACTCCATCGCTAAACTCCATTTCCAGATTCTCATACCTCGAGTCGTCTGGAGATGCTTCTCCTCGAAACATCAGGTTCTTCTCCGCGAGCACTCCTACGGAAGAGAACCCAGTCTCGTTACCTACGGATGAGATCCCAATCTCGTCAGCCGCCGCAGAGATTACTCTTGAAAAATCGAATCTTTCGGATTTGGGTGTTGCAGAAAGTGGCGATTTTGATGTAAATGGCGGTCTCTCTGTTGAAGCCATTGGTGGTGTTGGTGAAGATGGAGATTCAGAGATTGTTGTGGTTGAAGGTTCTGAAGATGGATCCGTTGTAGAAATGGGGGATTCTCAGGTTAGCGAGGTGTACCAATTTGATGACGAAAAGTTAGAATCTGTCCTGTCTCTGTTACGGAGTGATGAGGAATCCTTGGAGGTTGGTCTTAAGGCGCTTAATGTAGACTTGCACTTAGATTTTGTGGTAAGAGTGTTTGAATCCCCAGGGATTTCAGGTAAGAATTTGATTAGGTTTTTGAAATGGGCAACTGAGAATGAAGAGATTACTGTTACCACCTCACTTGTGGAGTCTCTTCTTGTAGCCATTACTAGTGATACACGTAGAATGGATGCTTATAGTTTGTGGGATTTGGTTAAGGAGGTTGGTGAGAAGGAGAATAGTTGTGTTTTGAATTTGGAGATATTGAATGAATTGATTGCCTTGTTTGGGAAAATTGGTAAATCCAAAGCTGCTTTTGATGTGTTTAGTAAAACCGAAGAGTTTGGCTTTACTCCGAATGCGAAAACATATTATTTGACATTGGAGGCGCTTTGTAAGCGGTCGTTTATGGATTGGGCATGCTCTGTATGTGAAAAAATGCTTAAGAGTGGTGTGTTGCCAGAGGGAGAACAGATTGGTAACATTATAACTTGGTTTTGTAAGGAAGGGAAGGCTGAAGAGGCTTACTCAGTTTACGAAATGGCCAAGACGAAAGAGAAATTCCCACCTCCTAGATCTGTGGCTACTCTGATAAGTGCTCTTTCCAAGAACAATGGGACTATTACGTTTGCTCAGGAGTTGTTGGGTGATTTGTCTGGAGAAGCTAGGCGACAAGGGATCAAACCATTTTCTGATGTTATCCATAGTTTATGCAGGATGAGAAATGTTAAAGACGCTAAATCTTTGCTTTTGGATATGATTTCTAAAGGGCCTGCTCCTGGGAATGCGGTTTTCAATTTGATTGTCCATGCTTGTTCGAGAAGTGGAGACCTGGATGAAGCAAAAGAGGTTTTGAAGTTGATGGAGAGTAGAGGTTTGAAACCAGATGTGTACACATACACTGTCATCATTAGCGGTTATGCTAAAGGAGGGCTGATGAGCGAAGCTCAAGAGATTCTCGCAGAGGCGAAGAAGAAGCATAAGAAGCTTAGTCCTGTGACATATCACGCACTTATCCGAGGCTATTGCAAGATTGAAGAATATGACGAAGCTCTGGAACTTTTGAAAGAAATGGATCGTTTTGGGGTGCAGCCTAATGCTGATGAGTACAATAAGCTGATACAATCATTTTGCCTGAAAGCTTTGGATTGGGAAAAAGCAGAGATGCTCTTTGAGGAGATGAAGCAGAAAGGCTTGCACTTGAATGCGATTACTCAGGGGCTTATAAGGGCGGTTAAAGAGATGGAATCTGAAGCTAAGGTAACGGAAAATGAAAACTTACTTGCTGAAGCATAGAATTTCGATCCGATACTTGTCAAAGTTCTAACAATGTGGACTAGCTTTTGAAGATGTTTTTCTTGGTTTGAAATCTCGGAAAGATACCTGGTTTGTTCTTTTGTTACTGGAATTATCTTTTGTACTCCAGTCTTCCCCAATAAGCCTTTAGCCATACAATCAATATATTTTTTCTTTAGCTTTTGATTCAAGAAGTGATTCAGTTTACCATGTGGTCATTGTTCTGTTTGTATTTGGTTTTCTAGTAAGATAGCATCTTTTGGTTTTAGTTTCGATTTCAAATTTTCAGTTGAGAAAATTGATCTTCATGTTCAAAGTTTTGAACTTTATACTTGCAAGGCCTAATCCTTCGTCTGGAAACTTTTGTCAACAATTTTTAAAAGTGCCATTAGCATTGGGACACACTTTCCCGGGATCTCCTCTTTCACTTGACTCGGCGTCCTCTAGTCAAACTCATCTTTCACTGTATGATCTTTGGGTATCTCTGATGAAAACAAAAACTCAATCTTTCTTCACAGAAACATGTGGCCATTAATTGTCTGTTAACTCGAAAAGATACAAAACTTATCCTTTCTCTTGTTCTAAAGTACAAGCAACAATGAAGCACCCGCAAGCAATAAAAGCACGGAGGAGGAGACTGAACCACCGTCGTCTTCGTCTGTAGATTGCGTCGGAATGGGATCAGACGTGGAATGCGTCTATAACGGAGAAGATGAGGAGAACCAGAGCTCCGGAATCTTGAGCGGCGGAGAAGGATCATTCCTTGAATGGACGGTTCTGATTTCACCCTTCTTTTTCTGGGGAACGGCGATGGTGGCGATGAAGGAAGTGTCGCCTATTACTGGTCCTTTCTTCGTGGCCGCATTTCGGTTAATTCCGGCTGGTTTGTTGCTTGTCGCGTTTGCAGTTTACAAAGGCAGACCTTTCCCTAAAGGACTCAATGCTTGGCTCTCTATTGCTCTCTTTGCTCTTGTGGACGCTACTTGTTTCCAGGTCTGCTTAACTTGACCTCAACCTCAACTCTTTTAAGAGTTAAAGGTGATAGTTTCTTTATCTGAACGATGATGTTGAATTGTTGTTGATGATGGTTCAGGGATTCCTTGCTCAAGGGTTACAGAATACTTCTGCTGGTTTAGGAAGTGTAAGTTGTTTTCTCTAGTGTCTACTATATTGCAACGCCTGAGAAAGTAATAAGGAAATGCTTTTGGGTTGCTAATCTGTTGCGCTGCAGGTTATAGTTGATTCTCAGCCACTGACTGTAGCTGTATTAGCATCTTTCTTGTTTGGTGAGTCCATTGGAATAGTGAGAGCTGGAGGTTTGCTCCTCGGCGTTGCTGGACTTTTGCTTCTTGAGGTAAAAGATCTACTTAACCATCTATATAACTCACTAGTGTTCTTACTACTTGTTGTGGATATGTTTGATTCACTACAGGTTCCATCAGTTACTTCAGATGGTACTAAGTTTTCCTTGTGGGGAAGTGGAGAGTGGTGGATGCTTCTTGCAGCTCAGAGCATGGCTATTGGCACTGTGATGGTTCGATGGGTCTCTAAATACTCTGATCCAATTATGGTTATCGGTTGGGTAATGATACTTGATGATCCTCGGCCCTTTCAAACCTTACTTGTCCTCATTTCTGTTCATTGGCTTGTGTCTTAGAGTTCTTAGAAGAACTAAACCAAACTAACATGTTTCAAAATTTATCTGCAGCATATGGTTATTGGTGGCCTTCCTCTTTTGGCGGTTTCCGTTATAAACCATGACCCAATTTTTAGCGGCAATCTTCAAAATTTATCCACAAACGATGTCATAGCACTTCTTTACACATCCATTTTTGGCAGCGCAGTTAGCTACGGTGTTTACTTCTACAGCGCTACTAAAGGTTCTATATCACTGCCCTTTCTCAAGAGACTCTCGCTGCTTTTGGGTTTGAGATCTCTGATGATTTTAATGATCTCTTATTTTCTTTGCAGGAAGCCTAACTAAACTCAGCTCCCTCACTTTCTTGACACCAATGTTTGCCTCAATCTTTGGGTAAGACCAAAATCAGCAAACGATAAATCCATGATTCCGATCACATGTTTCTGTAGTCATATAGTTCATATTCTTGATATGTCCAGGTATCTGTACCTCGATGAGACTTTCTCCCCATTGCAACTAGTCGGGGCTGCAGTCACTTTGGCTGCTATATACTTGGTGAACTTCCGGAAGGGAACGACTGAGACACTTTTTTAGTTCGTACTGCTTTTAAAAACTTGTTATGAAGATATACAAGATGTATCCAAGAACTTGTTTTGAACTTTACACACTTGCAAGGCCTTTCTAACAACTAGTCAGGAAACATTTGTCAACAAATTTAGAAAGTGCCATTTGCATGGGGACACACCTACCTTTCTAACAACTAATTGCATACTTTCAAACTTTCTAAACCATTATGATTCAATTTAGAAAATATTATTTCAAGCTTATGAATCATTAATGATTTAATGCTCGTTATCACAAAAACAATAAAAAAAAAATACAGATTTGTTATAAAAAAAAATCAGGAAATTCTAACGACCACTTTATTCTTCTTGCCTGCAGAAAGAACAAGACCTTTCCCTTCAACAATATCTTCTTCTTCAACTCTTTTATTCTCATCATCCACTCTCTCATTGTTCATATAAAACCCACCTTGCTTCAACATTCTCCTCGCAGCAGATTTGCTCTCAAACAAACCCGCAGAAACCGATAGATCCACAATCGATGAACCCGAAACTCGATCAATAGGCAGTGAGCAAGAAGGTATATCCTCTGCTATTCTCTCAATCAAGTTCCAATCAAGCTTTGTCTCAGCTCCTGGTCTTAAAGCTTCTGTTGCTTTTATGGCTTCCTTCAAACCCTCTTCACCATGTACAAATCTGGTTACTTCTTCAGCGAGTTTGATTTGCACAGTATTAGGAACATACCCCGGTTTGCTCATTTGATCTTCTAAGATCTTTATCGCATCCAAACTCAGAAAAGTTAAAGTCTTTAAGAAGCGTATCACATCAACGTCTGGAACTGAGAAGAAGTACTGATAGAACTTATAAGGCGATAGCATCGAAGGAGAGAGCCAGATTGCTCCATCTTCTGATTTCCCGAATTTCGTCCCGTCGTTTTTCAATAGGAGAGGAAACGTTAGCCCGTAAGCTGCTTCTTCCGTTTGGAGAATCTTCCTGATCAAATCAGTTCCAGCTGTTATATTCCCCCATTGATCACTGCCACCTATCTGAACATTGATCCCTTCGTTCTTGAACAGGTGAAGAAAATCATAGGCTTGCAACAACTGATAAGTGAACTCGGTGTAGCTCATACCTTGTTCTGATTCTAATCTCTTCTTAACACTCTCCTTTGCCATCATAGTACCAACCCTAGCAAACCTACCGACTTTTTTCAGAAAGTCGAGCATTGTCATATCTTTCCACCAGTCATAGTTATTAAGAATCATATAAGAGCTACCGGAACTCGGATTACTACCCAGAATCTTGATAATGATTTTTTTAATCCCCGCAATGTTTTTCTCCAGTGTATCGGCGTCAAGCTCAGGTCTTTCAAGGCTTTTACCAGATGGGTCACCTACCCGTCCCGTGGCACCACCGATCAAACCAACGGCTTGATGTCCACATCTTTGGAACCAAGAAAGCACAATGATACCAAGTAGATTACCCAAGTGTAAACTCTCAGCAGTTGGATCAAACCCGCAGTAAACCTTTAGAGGAGCTACTTTAGGATCAGAACAAGCAGACCTGAGATTCTCGCTTGTGATTGACTCGAGGAGTCCTCTTTCTTCAAGTATATCGACTACATTAGGGCGAGAAGCAGCTTGAGTTAATGTCTCAGGAGATGAAGTAGATTGAACTGAGCACCTAACAGAGGAGAACAGAGGAGTAGTAGAAGTGGAGTAAAAGTGAGGAACTTTGACCCTTCTGAAGAAAGTGGAGGAGGATATCTCATTAAAAACAAGTAAAGAAGCAACACGTAGGGGAGATGATAAGGTTCTGGAACAAATAGGCAAGATACTCCTTGAAGCAAGCGTTATTCCTGTTGCATATGCCATAGATTTATTATATGCTTGAACCTTTCTTGACTAGCCAAGCTGGTAACTACAACTGCAAACTAAATAGAAACACCAATTAGCTGAAAATAAACAGATAAATTACTGATCTTTGCACGAGTTAATAGCCAAACTGCTGATTCCAAACCCAAAAATTCTCAGGCAGGCAATTTGACAAACACCTTATGGGCATTGTATCATATTACTGTCCCCATAAACACAGTAACGAGTTGAACTCCAAAAATGGGAGCTTTAAACAGAATTATAAAGGAATCCAACAAATTTTACACCAAACTATAAATGAATCCCCATCATTGCATCGAAACGGACCCAGAGAAACTAACTACTTGGAGATAAAAATCCCAACTTCAGCGAAATTAAAACACACCTAAATGTATACACAGTTAAACTTCGAGAACAAGATGAAGATGATGAAGTGAAGGAGCTTACTTTACTGGTTTGCAGCTCCGGGAATGGAATTTGTTTTCGACCTTTGCTTCTTCCACAGATCAATTTGCTTCAGATTATTCGAAACAAGATAGAACCTTAAAGTCTCCGGTTTATTTACTAACCGAAATCAATTTGATTTTAACCGGTTAAGATGTAAAACCGGGATCTATAAAACCCAACTAATTAATCCTCTCTTTCGGATTTGTGTTAGGGTTTGTTAGATTACAACTCAAAGTTTGGGTTTAAAGAATCTCAAGTTTAATTTGATAAAACCGGACTAAGTTTGGTTAACAAAACCGGTCACCTTAAAACCCAGTAAAGAGCACACCCTCCTCTTAAGGACTTTCTGAAGAAACCAACTAAAGCAAAGCAAAACCCTTCCGAACAATTTTTTTATTATTGGAGCGAAGCAATGGTTTGGGGTCTCTTTCCCGTTGATCCACTTTCAGGTGATTGTTCTCCATTATAATTCTATTGGCTTTCTAGTGAACGAGTTTGATTGTTTCCTGATAAAAAAATTTCATCTTTACGAACATTTTGCTCCATTAATTGCAGTTCTCAAACTATGCTATGAACTTGGAATCAGCTTTAGTTTTTAGTTGATTTCCACCATTGTAGCACTGTTTTCTTATGAATGTGTCAGGAAAACTCCAATTTTTTTTCTGGGTTTATGCTAAAGAAGTGCGTTTGTGTCAGCTTTGATCTTGCTTTTTAAGAAATTAGTTGTAAAATGGTTTGAATCTGTGTGTATCAGGTGAAGGTAAATACTATATCTTTACAAAGGGGATTTACAAGATTGGCCGAAAGGGTATTGATACAGATTCTTCAATATTCTAACACTTTCATCTTCTTCTTGCTTGTGTTCTGTGCTCTCATGGGGTTTTTGATTCTCTCTAGGATGTGATATAATTATCAATAAGGATAAGGGGGTATCTAGGATCCACGCAGAGTTAACTTTTGATGCAACAGCTGTTTCAACCTCTCGGAGGAACAAGTCTTCTGATGAAACCTCCTCATTTGTTATCCGTGTCAAAGATTGCTCAAAGTATGGGACTTTTGTCAAAACTGACCTGGCGCCAAAAGAGAAAGTTCATGAGCTACCTGATAAGGAGAAAATTCTCAAAGATGGAGATGTTATCACGTTTGGTACAGGTTCAGCAACTTACAGGTATTCCAAACTTGTCAGTGTGATGTTTATTTTGGTTGTAATAACTTCGTTTAATATGGCATATATTCGTCCCTTTTTGAAATAAAATCATTGCAGGTTTTCTTTAGTTCCGCTTGTATTTTACTTCTGCCCTTCCTCTGAGACCTTTAAGGTGGACCAGTCTGTACAAGATGCAGTTTCATCAATTGGTTAGTGTTAAACGTTATCCTTTGCCCTCATGGAGTCATATTGGTTAATGTAGTTTCATATTACCCGCATTCCCTGATCTATGTCGATATGTAGGTGCTCATATTTCTCCTACTTTGAGTGAGGAGTGCACTCATGTGCTTCTTGAACCTCGTATGCAAGTGAATGAAGCTCTAATCAATGCAGTTTTAGCCAAAAAACCAATCATTTTGACAAATTGGGTGAAGGTACGTGTGAGAATTTCATTGTCATCACTTGTCTGTTAATTGGTTTTTAACTTCACTGGTTTGTCTAGCTTCTCGCAGAGAAACGTATCTCCAGCGAAATTCCCGGATACAGCCAGTGAGTAGTACTTACTGTATTCCGGTTATAGAATTAAAATAGAATGAATTCTGCTGTTACTGACATTCAAATAATCAACGTTATTTTAGGTACAGACCATCAGTGATGATTGAAGAAGCTTTGGTGGATGTACTAGAAGTAAACGTCCGTGAAAAATGTTTAGAAGGATTTACTTTTGTGTTGGAACCAGTAGACATGGTATAATCTCTTACTTTTCCGTAACAGAATCAGATTTAACTGATGGTTCCAAGTGCTTTTTGTTATAGGTCTCAATAGATCTTAGTCTTGTTAATTATTGATGAATCATGCACTTACCCATTCATGCCTTTATCTTTATGCAGTACAGATTTGGTTTCAGCTTCCCATCTTTACTTAAAGTATGTGGTGCAGAGACTGTTACCATAGCAGACATTTGCTCCATGAGTCAGGTTTGTGCTTTTAAACTGTTTTGCTCCTTTTCTCTTTCTATAGGTATCCCTAACCGTAATCAACTCTGCAGGATTCTCAGTATGGAGAAATTAATCGCATAATATGTGTCATCCCGAAAAGTTCAGGAGACAAATTTGGCCGTTTGAAGCATCTCAGTTTGTTATCTAGAGTGAACGAGATGGATTTAGTATGCGCAGTCTTTTCCGGAAATCTATCTTCGAATTCACTGATACTACCTTCTGGTGAGTACAAAGAGCCAGATATAATTGCTTTTCTCGGGACTATGAATCGCAAAGCACTGATCTTGAAACATATTCTGTTTTTGTAGTTGTAATTTCATCTTCATGCTCTACGGATGGGACAGTGGTAGCGGATTCTGATGCCGAAGAGGAAGAAACAACATCGTCTGTACATATGATTGATGCTACTGAAAAGGCAGAAACACCAGAGAAGCCTGCTGCTATTGCTGCTATTGTAATAGAGGATAGTCCTGTTACGATATTGGAAGAAACTGTGAATTTGAATGAGTTTAAAAGCGTAAACTTATTAGCAGATACTGAAAATAGAGGCCTCATCGACGAAAAGTACTCAGGTGATAGTGTGACAATCCGAAGGGATCGGAATGATGAGGCTGAAACTGGGAACTCGGAGATTATATACACTCAAGATCTAATTGTTAGGGACTTGCGACCAACTAGAAAAGTTCATTCTACAGGAGAGGAAGGAGTTGTGGACTTCAAGCGATTCAGAAAGGTAAAAACAGAACCTTTGGATTCTAGACATATGTTGTGTTTGCGAGATGATGAGTTTTTTTGTTTTTGTTTTGTTAGGGAAATGTTACATGCGGAAACAGCTTCAGTAGCCTAATACCTTTTGCAAAGGATCCATACAAGTAATCCCGGGTCTTTTCTCTTGCTTGTTACCTCATTATGATTTCTCCCCTATGTTTTCTTGACTGTTTGCTTCGTGATGCCAGAGAGTATGATAGCGGGGACGTGACAGATTTAATGAAAGAAGAGAAGAAAAGGAAGCAGATGGAAGCCATTGCAGAGGACTTGTTTAATACTGAAAAGGTGTCAACTTTAATAACATCTAACATCTAACATCAAAATCTAAAGATCATCCAGCGATTCTCTTTATACTAATATCGTAATGTGCAGGCTAGAAAGCGTGGAACGGCTGGTTCCATTCGCGGGTTTCTCACTCGAGGTTGAGGTTTCAAGGTAAAATAGTTGCTATGGGACCTTTACTCTGTAAATTTCCCAGGCTTGTTTAGTCCTCTCTAAAAAAAGATCTAAGCTTTCAGTTTTCTTTGTGTGTTTTATTTCAGAGCGAATCTGGAAGAACGTACGTTTGAGAGTGGTGGCATGACTCTGGATCACTTAGGAACTAAACAAAATCTTGCCTTTTTTTTCTTCTTCATGACTTGAGACACTGTATGTATATACTGGGAAGTGTAGTTATACACTTAAATATAACTGAAATGATCTTTGGGTATCTCTGATGAAAACAAAAATTCAATCTTTCTTCACAGAAACATGTGGCTATTACTTCTCTGGAAACTCGAAAAGATACAAAATTTATCCTTTCTCTTTGTTCTAAGTACGAGCATCAATGGAGTGGCCATGGTCGGCCATCGCTGCTTCTTCTTCTAGTTGCTTCTCTGCGTCTCCCAACTCTTGCCTTTCTGTTATTAAACGAACGAATTCGAGCTTTGCTAACAGATATCTATCGAACTCTTCGGCTAGATCATTGCGACACAGCAGATTCGACTCGAAGCATAATCTCGTTTTGATCTCTAAACGTCGAATTAATGGAGATTCCGTTGTTCGGAGAAGCACCACAAGCAATAAAAGCACGGAGGAGGAGACTGAACCACCTTCGTCTTCGTCTGTAGATTGCGTCGGAATGGGATCAGACGTGGAATGCGTCTATAATAACGGAGAAGATGAGGAGGATCGGAGCTCCGGAATCTTGAGCGGCGGAGAAGGATCGTTCCTTGAATGGACGGTTCTGATTTCACCCTTCTTTTTCTGGGGAACGGCGATGGTAGCGATGAAGGAAGTGTTGCCTATTACTGGTCCTTTCTTCGTGGCTGCGTTTCGGTTAATTCCGGCTGGTTTGTTGCTTGTCGCGTTTGCAGTTTACAAAGGGAGGCCTTTACCTAAAGGACTCAATGCTTGGTTCTCTATTGCTCTCTTTGCTCTTGTGGACGCCACTTGTTTCCAGGTCTGCTTTACTTTATTACTTACCTCAACTCTTTAAGAGTTAAAGTTGATAGATTCTTGTCTGAACGATGATGTTGGTTCAGGGATTTCTTGCTCAAGGGTTACAGAGAACTTCTGCTGGTTTAGGAAGTGTAAGTTGTATATATTGCAAAGCCTGAGAAAGTAATAGGGAAATGCTTTTGGGTTGCTAATCTGTTGCGCTGCAGGTTATAATTGATTCTCAGCCACTGACTGTAGCTGTGTTAGCATCTTTCTTGTTTGGTGAGTCCATTGGAATAGTGAGAGCTGGAGGTTTGCTTCTCGGCGTTGCTGGACTTTTGCTTCTTGAGGTAAGAGATCTACTTATCTATATAAAAAGAAGTCCGAGCTAGTAGCTCACTAGTGTTCTTACAACTTGTGGATATGTTTGATTCAATACAGGTTCCATCAGTTACTTCAGATGGTACTAACTTTTCCCTGTGGGGAAGTGGAGAGTGGTGGATGCTTCTTGCAGCTCAGAGCATGGCTATTGGCACTGTGATGGTTCGATGGGTCTCTAAATACTCTGATCCAATTATGGCTACCGGTTGGGTAATGATACTTGATCCTCGGCCCTTTTAAACTTACTTGTCCTCATTTATGTTCAATGGTTGTGTCTTAGAGTTCTTAGAAGAACTTAACCAAACTAACATGTTTCAAAACTTATCTGCAGCATATGGTTATTGGTGGCCTTCCTCTTTTGGCGGTTTCCGTTATAAACCATGACCCAGTTTTTAGCGGCAGTCTTCAAGATTTATCCACAAACGATGTCATAGCACTTCTTTACACATCCATATTTGGCAGCGCAGTTAGCTACGGTGTTTACTTCTACAGCGCTACTAAAGGTTCTATATCACTGCCCTTTCTCAAGAGACTCTCGCTGCTTTTGGGTTTGAGATCTCTGATGATTTTAATGATCTCTTATTTTCTTTGCAGGAAGCCTAACTAAACTCAGCTCACTCACCTTCTTGACACCAATGTTTGCCTCAATCTTTGGGTAAGATCCAAAATCAGCAAACGATACATCCATGATTCTGATCACATGTTTCTGTAGTCATATAGTTCATATTCTGATATGTTCAGGTATCTGTACCTTGATGAGACTTTCTCCTCACTGCAACTAGTCGGAGCAGCAGTTACTTTGGTTGCTATATACTTGGTGAACTTTCCGGAAGGGAACGACTGAGACAATCTCTCAGTTCGTACTGCTTTACAAACTTGTTATGAAGTTGAAAGAAGTATCATTATGTTCAATATACGTTGTATATAATAATAAAGTGAATCATCTTAGTTTAGAGTTAACCAAAAGTCAAGTTTCAATGTTTTATAATCACATAACAAATAAAGTTGCACAATTCGATACAACAGAAGCAGATTCTCTTACTTCCTTCACAATATTTACAATCAGAGATGTGAGCAGTTTTGGTTTAAGTGGCTTTTCTTACGAGGTTTCAACACATCAACATTATCACAACACAAACGAATAAACTTGAAATTTCATAGTCTAAAAATCTGATGACTACCACCAGATAATGTCTAAATTGCCCCAGATAATATCAGTATCAGAGAAAGATCACTTGGCATGAGGAAGAGAGTCTTGGAATAGCTATGAGTTCCTTTAAGATGACAGATTCTTTTTTCTTTCTGTAATCCCTCACGCTCAGAGTCAGTTTCTTGAGGATTGGTGAGTTCTCAAGAAAGTAACTCACTAGTTTCATCTCCATCTCATCCCCTTTCAATGGCCTTTCTATCTTAACATACTCGAGAGATGATAGGACACACCGAGGTCCAGGAATCATATTGATTCTCCCCTCGTCCAAAGAATGACTAAAATCCTGCAAGAACAACACAACCGAGTGTTCAATATATGATACCTTTAACCATTTGCATTTTAACAAAGGAGGAGGTTGATGCTTTCAATTAAAATAAATCCTAACCAAGACAAGAGATTTCAGATTTGGGCAACTCTCAAGAAAGTTTGGCAACATTTCCCAACTGTCGTGGGTGGAATCCACACGCAAGGAAGACAGGTTACAGAATAAGGGCAGTGGTTCACATCTAGAGTAGTCATAGATGACCTGTAATAAGAAAAAGGAATTAGGAAAAACTTTTAGGATAAAGTTAGGGCAATAGCAAGTTCAACACAGCCAGGTTACCTCAAGAGTCCTGGATGAGATGATCATATCTTTGACGAGATAGGTGCTACCAAGAAAGTTACGAATCATATTTCTCTTTGGTAGATCACCTGGATCAAAATTCCTTCCATAATTCAAGCTAAACACAAAATCGAGATCCACCTCAACAAGGGAACCGGAATTTTTAATTATGAAACTTTCAGTTTGCAAATCCTGTAGCTTCAGAAACTTAAGCCTAGGAGCATCAATTACAACTGATGTATCTACCAAAAAATCATCGTCCTTGCTCTGATAATGACTGAAGCTCAACAGAGACTGAGAACAGACTCGTAAAACTAGTAGTTGATCGTATTCGTGGGCATTTCTATCAATGATCAAGGTTTCAAGAGCTGTGCAGCCTGAGATGAGCGTTTCCATAGCCAAATCTTCGAGGAATTTGACAAAACTTAGCTTGAGAACTCTGAGAGAAGGTAAAGAAACAAACTCGGGACTGGACATGGTTACGCGAAAGAGCTGTAAGGATACCAAAGTCTGACAAGTGTAAATGGCTGGAGGTATCTGAGGCTCATCACTCTCATATGCATCTTCGCTATAGTCAATATATTTAACTTTCAGGTCGAGGACAGTGTTCATCCACCGCCAGATAAGAGCATTATCAGGCTCACGATCCCCAGGACCAAGGCAGTTAAACCTAAAACTTTCCAAGTTGGACTCACTGTGAAGACCTAGAAATCTATCGACAAAACTCACGCAATTTTCCATGCTGCTTTCCGTATCACAGCCTTGTTCACGGAAATCCCCACCATCCAAGTCCAATCCAGGTACGCATTTCCAGAGATTTCTCCATCTTCTAGATAAAACACTAGTCCTAACGACATCCTTAGTGGTAAGTTTCAAGAGTACCTCACATAGCAATGAATCTGGCAAATCGCTTATCAAATCACCCTCACTTGTTCTTCCACCTCTCGATCCTTTGGCAGTGACACGAACACGCTTCCTTCTAGCTCCATCCATGTGATGTGCGACGCAAAGCAAAAATACCCGAATCGATTTTATCGCGAAGTGGGAACTAACACGACAGAGAGAGTAGTAAGAGTAGGTCAAATTAATGGAACGAAATTTTTCAAAATGAGGGCTTCCGAAGAATTTGGGCGAGAGAGAGAGAGAGACCCGGTTCGTTTTTTTTATCCGATTCGAATTTGGACGCCATAATCGCAATTGTTTATCAGGTAGTTGGGCTTATAATGGGCTTATATAATGTTAAAAGGAATGATTTTCTGTCTTGCATATTTGGGGCTTATATTGTTAAAGAAAAGACACAGAAGAACCCAATTATAAGCCCAAATTTTGTAAAACAGAAGAAAACAAGTGGTTCTGTTCATAAACAAGATTCAAAAAATCAAAACCATCACAAAAGTAACAGACTTCACATATGTCTTCAAAGAGAACTATTTTCTACTAATTGCCAAAGACTATGAGGATCTGCGAATGAAAACTTGGAATGGTAAGGAGTTTCCTGAGGAAAGCAGATTCTTCTTTTCCTCTGAAATTACCCAAGCGCAGTGTGAGTTTCTTGAGGATTGGTGACTTCTCTAGAAAGTAACTCATTAGTTTCATTTCTGTTGCCTCCTCTGCCATTGGCTTTCCTATGTCAACAAACTCCAGAGATGGTAGGTTACAATACGGTCCAGGCAAAATACTAACTGGCTACTCTCCTGGAGTTTTACTAAATCCCTGCAAGTAGGTACAAAACAAGTCGAGTATGTGATACTTTTCAGTATTTGCATTGATAAGAAAGTTAAGTTTATGGTATCAGTAATTAATTTTTAACCAATGAGTGAGATTTTAGATTCGGGCAGCTCTCCAGAAAGAATGGCAACAGTTCCCACCTTGTGGGGAAGTGGAGAGTGGTGGATGCTTCTTGGAGCTCAGAGCATGGCTATTGGCACTGGTGATGGTTCGATGGGTCTCAGAATACTCGGATCCAATTATGGCTACCGGTTAATAATACTCGATCCTCGGCCTTTTCAAACCTTACTTGTCCTCATTTCTGTTCAGTGGCTTGTCTCTGAGAGTTCTTACAATAACTAAACCACAAATGACGTCATAGCACTTCTTTACACATCCATATTTGGCAGCGCAGTTAGCTACGGTGTTTACTTCTACAGCGCTACTAAAGGTTCTATATCACTGCCCTTTCTCGAGAGACTTTCGCTGCTTCGGGTTTGAGATCTCTGATCATTTAATGATGTCTTATTTTTTTGCAGGAAGCCTAACTAAACTCAGCTCACTCACCTTCTTGACGCCAATGTTGAAGATCGACTCAGACACGTATCCAAGTATGCTGAATAGGAAGTATCAGCTTACTCAGATCGATTGAGACACGTTTTTAGTTCGTACTGCTTTTTAAAACTTGTTATGAAGATGAATAGGAAGTATCCAAATATCATTATGTTCAATACACATTCTATATAATAAAGTGAACTACATAGTTCCATTGTTAACCAAATATCAATCAAAATACAAATGTTTTATAATCACATAACAAATAAAGTTGCACAATTCGATACAGCAGAAGCAGATTATTTTACTTCCTCCACAACATTTACAATCAGTAATAAAACAATACTCCCAAACAGAGCCAGTATGGTAATACAGGTGTGAGCAGTTTTGGATTAAGTGGTCATCATATCATCCGGTTTCGCTTCCATCTCTAACTTATCAGCCACATCAGCAACAAGTCTCTCGACAGGCACCTTACTCACATCCCATCGCATGCCAATATCTGAAATCAAGCGACTAGCACAGTACATGCCATAGCCAGCGACAGCCAGACCACCAAAACCTGCAACAAACCTGAGTGGTGAAGAAAGAAGAACACTTCCAGCTGCAACAATCGAAGCAGCTTGACCGCTCCTTCCCACGTCGGTGTTCGCCACAAGCAAACCAGTTTTGCAATAGATGGCAAAGTCTTCACAGTTGTTCTTGAAAACATTGTACACACCAAAACCATTTCGCAAGAGAAAATTAGCACGGTAAATGGCTTCTTCTGGAGGATCTGAAGGTGCTATTGTGCAGACGCCACCTCGAGGCTTGGCAAGAAAAATAGCAGGGGAGACACCATACTCAAATACATAGAGATCACCTCCAGCAAGGAAACAATCAAGGCAAGAAGAGATAACACCGCCAATATTGGGTCTCTCTCCGCAATTAGGACAAGGGTTGGCTCCATGATTATGGGATGAACTAACGAGCTTGTCTAAGAAAGTCCCAGTTCCAGTCTCTTGACCATCCCCACGAGTGAAATGGTTGACTTGTCCATCACCAACATAGATTCCTGCAAAATCAACTAATCACATTGTCAAATTCAAGCATTTTAAATCAAACCTACATAATAACTCCTACAATGAGAATATACAACGATCAAGGATCAGGTAACAGGGAACAGCTAATAAAATCACAATCTATTGATTTGGATCAAAACGAAAGAATCACAAATAAGCTCTTCCCCAAATTCGAAATTTCCGCAAAATCTCAATCAAATAATCAAAATTGAGAGACAAGTACAATTGGAAAGTGAATCATCTCGCGTCAACAATGAATGTGGAATGTAAATGGTATCAAGAGTGAGATCGAACCGTGATGAGCGTAAACATAGGCCTGACGCCATGAATATATGTGATCGCCTGGTTTCACTTCGTCTCTGGGGATTTTATTGGAGAGAAATCCCATCTTCTCGCCGACGAACGGAGAACCACAAGTTATAAATTACCCCCTCCGTCTCCGTCTCCGTCTCTGCCTCCGTCAGAGAGAGAAAGATCTGATATTGCTTAGTGTGTAAGGGTTTCTCATCTTCCTTAGGATAAAATCTTCAAACTTTTCTTAAAGTTCCATAAAGGAAGAAGAATGAGTCTATCTCCTTCGGAAACGACACCGTTGCGTAATTGGGCCTACAATATGAGTCTTCATTAAATAAAAGCCCAATTTAAAGTCCAAACTCTTCACCTCTACTTATTAAGCCTTCTAAACCAAAATCTTTAGTCTGAGACCGGAAGAGAGAGAGTATAGCAATGGAAGTCTCAAATCAGAACAGGAAACGGAAAGCAATCGACGCCGGACATGGCCCCCCGCCGCCGGCGTATCGAGGCTCTGATAGTTACGAAGGAAGCGGTGTAGATCTTTCTCTCCTTGAAGCACTTGAGAAGTCATCGCACAATGCAGTTGAAGCGCTTGATCTTAAAACCCTAAAAAAGCTAGTACTCTCCTTCGAGCGGCGTCTTAGGGATAACATAGCTGCTCGTCTCAAGTACGTTGATAATCCAGAAAAGTTCGCTGACTCTGAGGTTGACCTACACGACGAGCTTCAGAAGCTCAAGGTTCTCGCTGGAGCTCCGGAGCTTTACCCGGACCTCGTCGCTTCCAATACGGTTCCTTCGATTGTAAATCTCCTCTCCCATGAAAACTCCGATATCGCCAACGATGTTGTTCAGCTTCTTCAGGATCTGACCGACGAAGATGCGTTAGAGGATAACGATGACCAGGCGCGTGTGTTAGTCGATGCGCTGGTTGAAAACAACGTGCTCGAGCTCTTGGTTCAGAATATGAATCGTTTGACTGAGGCAGACCCAGACGAAGCCACGGCTATATACGCAACGTTGACGGTGATTGAGAATTTGGTGGAAGTGAAGCCGTCTGTAGCTGAATTGGTTTGTGAACGGACGAAGCTGTTACGGTGGCTTCTGACGAAGATTAAGGTGAGGGAATTCGAAGGAATCAAGCAGTACGCGTCTGAGATTCTTGCGATTCTGCTTCAAAACAGTACGGTGAATCAGAAACGGTTAGGTCAGATGAATGGTGTAGACGCTGTGCTTGAAGGTGTGGCCATGTATAAGTCCAAGGATCCTAAAACTCCTGATGAGGAAGAGATGTTAGAGAATCTATTTGATTGTTTGTGTTGTCTCTTGATGCCATTAGAGAACAAGGAGAGGTTTGTGAATGCTGAAGGTGTTGAGCTGATGATTATTATCATGAAGCAGAAGAAGTATGCTTACGGGTCTGCAATTCGAGCTCTTGACTTCGCCATGACCAATTATCCACCGGCATGTGAGAGGTTTGTGGATGTTATGGGACTGAAAACAGCCTTTGCTGCTTTCATGGGTAAGGCAAGTTTTTCAATCCCATTTCTTCTTACTAGTGGCTTATTGTGTATTGAATTCTGTATCTTAGTAATGTGAAAGAGGTGATTCTGAGGCATACTTGCATATTGATTTAGTTCAGTTCTTTGAATGTTTTAGATTCCACTAAACAAGAGTATCAAAAGGGAGCGGTATAAGGAGGAGCTAGAGGAGCGGGTTATTTCACTGATTGCGTCATTATTTGGTAAGAAGGGAACGTAATATGTTCATGTAAAAAAGTAACAGTGTTTTCCTTGCATGTACTTGATGTTAACTCTTTGGTTTTCTTGGCTTCTGACTGTATTTTTCAGCTGGGATTCTAAGGGGTTCTAGGAGAGATCGTTTGTTAAGTAAATTTGTGGAGAGTGAATTTGAGAAGATTGACCGGCTCATGGAACTGTATATGAGGTAATATATAACTGCTCTGTTTCTCTTCAATAATATTCCATTTTAAGCATTCGATGAGAAAGCCAAGGCTTCTTCTTTGTAGTGGTGAAGGCTATGGTGAAATGCAGCTACCTAAAAGTTGTGTTTCCTCTCTCATTATTGTTTTCACTTGGCAGATACTCTGATAGGGTTAAGTCAGAGGCGGAGAGGTTAGACCAGCTTGAGCTTGATGACCTTGAGGTAATTTTCACTTTATCATTTTCATAAATTTGATGTTTTCATTCTGAGCTTGAATCTGTTGATGAAATGATTTCACTGTTTTTGACTTATCAGTTGGATGAAGATGAGAAATATAATCGGAAGCTAGAATCAGGCCTCTACAGTCTTCAGGTTCGACTAAGTTTAATCATATCCAGTTTCATGTCCGTTTGGGAAATGGCAAAAGTGCCTCATATGTGTACATATGCTACATTAGACACTTATACAGTCCTCCTACACTTGCTTTTATCTTCTTTTTCTAGTTGTTATTAATCTTGAGTAACTTTTTTTCTGAAATTGCAGCTTATTGCTGTTATTCTGGGCCATATATGGTGTTCTGAGTAAGTCCCACCCTTAAAAGTACCACACCAAAAAGATACATTCCTGAGCTTTCGCTTCAGACTAACTAACTAATTTGTAATCAAAACTTGATGTAGGCATTCTGGAATGAGAGCGCGGATCGAACTGTTACTGAAGCAACAGAGGTTTAGTAAAACTGATGTCAAGCAGATTCTTCAGGTTCTCTTTCTCTTCCTTCGCCTAAAAATTAGTCTACACACCAATGAATTAGTGACTTGACTTGATATGGATTAAACATTTTGGTTTACCCATATGTTAACCTATGTGGTTGGTGCAATTGCTAACGTACACCCTTAACAGGAATATCACGACAACATTGGAGATCTTGATGGACCAGAGGAGAAGGAACGAGGACAGGCGAGAATTCAGTTGTTCATATCTGCAATGTGATAAGGAATAAAGAACTTTGGAAATATCGCCAATGACTTTGTATTAGATTCCAATATGGGGACTAGAGACTCTTTTTTTCATCTCAAGAGGCTTAAAGTCGAGCAAAAAAAATCAATATTGGTAACCAAGTTGATCACTGTTTGCAGTATTGTGACCTTTCGATTGATCTGTCTTACTTTACGTAAGATCATTTAGCTGGCAGATTTCTTTGATATCAGTGTTCAAATGTCAGACGCCACATGTATCGATGTACGTTAGAAAGTCTCTTTCGAGAAGCTTACCTAGATAATTTCTTTTAGTGGATAACAATGTACAGATAAGTGGACGTGCCGGAGTGGTTATCGGGCATGACTAGAAATCATGTGGGCTCTGCCCGCGCAGGTTCGAATCCTGCCGTTCACGTTTTTTTTTGTTTTTTTTCTAATTTGGTTTTAAATTGAATTTAATTTAATGTTCACATACGTGCGAGAATGAGACCACGTGTGCTCCACAAACGTCGCCGTTACCGGATCACTCCGGTCAGAGAGTTATTATCTCTCCCAAAATCCAAACGAAACCTCTTTCTCTCCAATCGTTCTTGCTGAAAAATGGCGAAGTCGAGAAGTGTCTTGATCTTGTGCGGTGACTACATGGAAGACTACGAGGTCATCTTCTTCCTCTGTTACATTCCTCCTTTGTTCTTATAATATATCAGTTTCAGCTAGTTACTGATGTATGTGGCTTCTTCTTCTCTTAGGTGATGGTCCCGTTCCAAGCTTTGCAAGCTTTCGGAGTCTCCGTCCACACCGTCTGCCCCGGTAAGAAAGCTGGTGACTCTTGCCCCACCGCCGTTCACGATTTCTGTGGCCACCAGGTTTTTCTCTCTCTCTCTCTCGATCTCCATGTGTAGCTAGCTGCTTGATCTGTTGATATACAATCCATTGAAACTAATTTTAGAAATGCTTCATCTCTATTGAGCTTCGAATTGGATGATAGAATTGTATTGTGTCAAGAATTCAAAGGAGAAACAATTTTCTAATGTATATTTTCTTAGAGGATTTGCAGACCTATTCTGAGTCACGAGGTCACAATTTCACGCTCAATGCAACTTTTGATGAAGTTGAACTTAGCAAGTATGATGGATTGGTTATACCAGGAGGACGTGCTCCAGAATACCTGGCCTTGACTCCATCTGTTGTTGAGTTGGTTAAAGAGTTTTCAAGCTCTGGCAAGCCCATTGCCTCTATTTGCCATGGGCAGTTGATATTGGCAGCTGCAGACACGGTTAATGGTCAAAAGTGCACTGCTTATGCCACTGTTGGACCTGCTCTTATTGCTGCAGGGGCCAAGTGGGTCGAACCAGTAACCCCGGATGTTTGTGTTGTTGATGGTAGTTTGATTACTGCTGCTACATATGGGGGTCATCCTGAATTTATTCAGCTTTTTGTCAAGGCTCTGGGCGGTCAAATAACTGGAGCTAATAAAAGAATCTTGTTTCTCTGTGGGGTAAGCGACCAAACATAGGTTTTGTTGGTGAATGAACTACGCACATGGGTCTCTGAAACATCACAGTTTTGGTTTTTTTATTTTTTGACCTTTGCAGGATTATATGGAAGACTATGAAATCAAAGTCCCTTTCCAGTCCCTTCAAGCGTTGGGATGTCAAGTTGATGCGGTTTGCCCAGAGAAGAAGGCTGGTGATCGCTGCCCAACTGCAATCCATGACTTTGAGGGTGACCAAACTTACAGTGAGAAACCAGGCCACACTTTTGCTTTAACTAGTAACTTTGATGGCCTAGGTTCCTCGAGTTACGATGCTCTGGTCATTCCTGGAGGCAGAGCACCTGAATATCTGGCCTTGAACGAACATGTCCTTAACATAGTTAAAGACTTCATGAATTCTGAGAAACCAGTTGCATCTATTTGTCATGGACAACAGATCTTAGCTGCTGCTGGTGTCCTCAAGGTCAGTGTACTGTTCCTTCGTAGCTCCGATTTATTTTAACTCTATGCCCACTCTTTTGCTTCCCTCCACCAAGTTCTTTGAGGAATTTTGATTTATGTGACGTGATTACAATTTACTGGCTGGTGCAGGGAAGGAAATGCACTGCTTATCCAGCCGTGAAACTGAACGTGGTACTTGGAGGAGGAACTTGGCTAGAACCAGAGCCAATCCACAGATGCTTCACTGACGGGAATCTGGTAACTGGGGCAGCATGGCCTGGACACCCAGAGTTTGTGTCACAGCTAATGGCTTTGTTGGGCATTAAGGTTTCATTCTAAGTTCCATGTTATGTTATGTAAACATCCCCTTTCACTCGGAATCCGTTCAACCCACTTGTTTACTATGTTGTAATGTGTGTAAAACTTAATTTGGCTGTTGCTGCAATGACAGATATTGTAAAACTTAATTTGGCTCGTATACAAAAATAAATAAATAAATAAAGAAGCACTTTTGAATGACAGATATTGTGACCATTGCTAGCTATTATTTCATCATATTGGTCATCCCTTTCTTTTTTTGTTTGTTTTCAGAGATATAAGTGGAAGAAGATCGCCTACGAGCATACGGAAAAAGAAGTACTACGACTACGAGCTAAGGGAAAAGATCTAAATCCTAATTAATTATGATCGATGCAGCTTAATTTGTATACGAGCTAAGGGAAAAGATGTTATCATTTTTCGACTTGCTGTCATACTATCGATTAGATAATTTATATTATATAATATAGTGTATTATAGTATATCTGTATATGTTATCATATCCTTTTGTGAATAAAAAATCAGAGAAGAATCCTAATCATATCGTAAGCGTTGCACGTATAATAATCTTAGTGATATAGATTAATTCCATGAATCTTTGTGACTATACATACTAGTGAACATTGCGCCCGAATCTTCCAAATTACCAAATCCCAAATTCAACTCCGAATTGCATGCTTAGAAATCTTTGAAACCGTACCTAAAGATAATCTTTTTTTCTGGATGATCATATTTCTTGAAACATTTACACAATACAAGATAAAATCTTTTTGCTCACCTCACCTATAGGTATAACACACCAAGATTTTACATTTACATACAACCAATTATTATGGTAAAATAAGACATGAAAGAGAGAGATTGGTTCATCCAGAACCAGCAGACGACGACCTCGCTGTTTCAATCGCTGCAACCAGATCATCATATTTCGCACCAGTGACTTCTTTGACGACCTTGTTGTCCTTCAATATCTTGAAAGTTGGAACCACTCTTATTCCTAGCTCCTTTGCCAATGGCTGCCACCAATAATAAAATAAAAAAAGAGTCTCAAACGTTTTTAATGGCTAAGCAACAACAAAGGACAAGTACATAGTAGCATTGTTGATAAAGTCTTTCTCTTATCTTTAGATACTATCATGGTTCAATAGATTATAGATAGATATTGGGACAAACCCGGTTATCTGGATTGCAGTCAAGCTTTAGAAAGACAACGTCCTCATACTTCTCTGATAAAGCTTTGTACTTCGGAGCAATCACTTTACATGGACCACACCTGCATATACACAAGATATCCAAAGAGACCATCTCCTTTAGTCAGAAGGATTTGAAAACTCTCTTTAAAGAATGACCAACATCAAAACCAAAACATCCACTATGAAATCAATTGGTTCATCGCAACAAATCAATTGAGTTGGAATCATAAGAATATAGTTAAAAGCAGAGAGGAGGAGAAGAGTACCATTGAGTGTACATGTCAAGTACGACAAGCTTATCACCGGCGGCATTAACGATGGGCCAGAAGGTGTCCTTATCAACCTCTGTAACTTGACCAACACTTACATTCACGGTTTCTAAGCTACACCTAACCACAACAGATGAATCTCCTCTTTTCCAAGAATCCAACGACGAGCAGAAACCAATCTTAGTCGTCGCGACGCCGGAGTAAGGAATCCGGCACTGTTTCCTCCTCGATGGACCGAATCCTCCAGTGCTCGGAGCTAAAGTCGTCGGAGACGGAGCGAGGCGGAGTGAGAGAGGCATTGTTTGTGGTAAAGCAAAATAATTTCGAAATGATCTCAAAGACTCAAAGACAAGAGTGTGTGTGTGTGGTGAGAGGTCTCAACGGACCGAGAGAAGCAAATAAAATGGGTACTATAGAAGAAAAGACGGTGTTATCCTCGAATAGCTACGGATGAACAAGTATATTCGGGGGTATTTACGGTAATTACTTGTTATCGTGATAGATTGAACGGGCGGTGTAGAATTCTTCGAGGAATTAAGATTGATATTTATGTTTTTTTCACTGAAATTACGGTTCGGTCCCTTAAGATGATGAGACAAATATGTATTTCTTTTATTTTTCCATAAATATAACTATTTTTGACTAAAATACAAAATTATTTATTCGTACGTACATATAAAAATATGAAATTTATTTATTTACAAGTGAGAAAATAAACATTTTTACAGAAACAATTGCCGCCAAAGTGGTGTGAGCTACTACTAGCAGTTATTTCAGTTTCCTTCTTTATAAGTGTGTGATCGATCATACATAATCTCGAATCTTTTTTTGTTACTTACTAATAATATACATAATAATTTTTTTAAAGCTTTGGTCTTAAAGTTTAATTTCGATACGTTGTTTAAATTATTAATTTAATTCGGAAAGTACCAAACCAAACTAAAGTTAAGTTTCTTCTCTTGTCCGAAACCTTACTCCACCGCCAAAGCTATACTTCTTCTCTTTCTTTTGCTTTTTTCTCTTTATTCACTTTTTCGGTTTTTTTTTCTTTAACTAAAAATTAGTTATGGATCTAAAGCGGAGACGGTGGTTCTTGTCGATTATTTTGCTTTCGGCGGCGTTGCTAATTGGGCCGCAGTTTTCGTCAACGGCGGCGACGACTCCGGTATTTGAAGTTCGAAGCAAGTTCGCTGGAAAAAGAGAAAAAGATCTTGGAGCTCTTAAAGCTCACGACCTCCACCGTCACTCTAGGCTTCTCTCCGCCATCGATCTACCTCTCGGCGGCGATAGCCAGCCTGAGTCTATTGGGTTCGAATCGCCATTAATCAAAAAACTTGTAATTTTGGGAATTTTTGTTGTCGTCCTCTTTTGTAAAGAGACAAAACTTAAAAAAAAATTGGGAATTTTATTTAACAACAAAAATAAAGTTGGCATTTTTGTCTTCTATAAATGCGGAATCTGCAATTTAAAAAAAAAAAAAGCTTTTTATTGATTTTGAATCTATTGAAGATTCTCAACTTTTTGATTGGTTCTTGACTCTTTTGTTCTTAGCCTATGGTAAAATGTTGATTCTTTGTTCTTTGTTGTTTTGGTGTTTTTAACTTTTTTCAGATTATACTTTGCTAAAATCGGACTAGGAACTCCATCAAGAGACTTTCATGTCCAAGTTGATACAGGAAGTGATATCTTATGGGTGAATTGTGCTGGTTGCATCCGATGTCCTAGGAAAAGTGATCTGGTAGAGCTGACACCTTATGATGCGGATGCTTCGTCAACTGCCAAATCTGTTTCCTGTGATGACAGCTTTTGCTCTTACGTTAACCAAAGATCTGAGTGTCACGCAGGCTCTACTTGTCAATATGTTATCATGTATGGAGATGGGAGCTCTACTAATGGATACTTGGTTAAAGATGTTGTGCATTTGGATTTAGTTACTGGCAATCGTCAAACCGGTTCCACCAACGGAACTATTATCTTCGGGTTAGTTTTTATAGCTTGTGGCTTACAAATCTCGTTAGCATTGTGCCAATTTTAATCGTTATATATGTGGGTCTTATATACAGATGTGGTTCTAAACAGTCTGGTCAACTCGGTGAATCCCAAGCTGCAGTTGATGGGATAATGGGATTTGGACAGTCGAATTCATCGTTTATATCGCAGCTAGCTTCACAAAGAAAGGTCAAAAGATCTTTTGCACATTGTTTGGATAATAACAGTGGAGGCGGTATCTTCGCCATTGGAGAAGTTGTGTCACCTAAAGTAAAGACTACTCCTATGCTCTCTAAATCGTAAGTGAAATGCCTTACTCTCTATTTGGTGTCAAAAAGGTTTTGAATTTCTTAACACTGTTTGTGTAACTCTTTTTGACAGAGCTCACTATAGTGTTAACCTCAATGCAATTGAAGTTGGTAATTCAGTTTTACAACTTTCTTCGGATGCGTTTAATTCGGGAGATGACAAAGGAGTTATTGTTGATAGTGGTACAACTCTAGTGTATCTTCCTGAAGCTGTTTATAAGCCATTAATGAATGAGGTCAAGACTATGTATGTTACTTGTGAATTTCTTTCCTCTGCCTTCTTCTATAAAGTTCTTAACACTTTGTTTTTTTTTTCAGATATTGGCTTCACATCCGGAGCTTACTTTGCATACAGTTCAAGATTCGTTTACTTGTTTCCATTATATAGACAAGTAAGAATCTAACTCATCGCTTCTTTGTCATTCTCGGTGCTTAGTGTTCCACTAATGTTTGGAACTGTACTGTTAACTGCTCTTTGAATTGAAAGGGAGTTATAACATCAAGTATATGAAAATGAACTGTGTGCAAACATTAATGGAACAATGTAAAACCCTCTGAATATTTACTGTCCAATTCACAGATTAGATCGGTTCCCAACTGTCACTTTCCAGTTCGACAAGTCTCTTCCATTGGCGGTTTATCCTCGGGAATATCTATTCCAAGTTAGAGTAAGTCGTGTTCCTTTTCAGACTCTTTACCTTGTTCGTGTTCTTGTATTCTTGTTCTGACATAAAAACTGGCTTATAGGAAGACACATGGTGTTTTGGTTGGCAAAACGGTGGGTTGCAGACTAAAGGAGGAGAAGAATTAACTATTCTTGGAGGTACGCACATCTCTTTTATAAATGACTTTCATCCTGCAAATGCTGTAAAAATTGAGTCTTGATTTGTCTCCCTGCGCAGACATGGCCCTCTCTAACAAGTTAGTTGTCTACGATATTGAAAACCAAGTCATTGGATGGACCAATCACAACTGTAAGCATTACAAATCCTGTCATTGTCTTCTCGTTGCCACAAATACTAAGATTGGAAGGTTTAACTGTAATGAATACTGAATCACACAGGTTCAGGAGGAATTCAAGTAAAGGATGAAGAAAGTGGAGCAATCTACACAGTTGGTGCACACAACCTCTCATGGTCGTCTTCTTTAGCTATTACAAGACTTCTTACACTTGTTTCTCTCTTAATTCCTTTCCTCTGTTACATGGCTTTATAGTTTCAGATAAAACCCTCTTTGGAACAAAGTTTGTTTAAAATATTCCCATTTTTATTTATTTTGAGAGAGGAAGAAGAGATTGACAACAAATCTGTAGTTGGAATTGGAGCTTTTTGAATAGACAAAAACAGGAAAATTCCCAACAGACTGACAAAATTAAGCCTGAGGGGCTTTCACAGAATCACAGACACAAAGCCATTATTACATGTGATGTTTTTTTTCACTCTTCTTTACTGACAAGACCAAAAAACAGCATAAACATCAACAAGAAAGAAAGACATAAACAAAAGACAAAATTGACAAAAATTTATGTTCCAAAACCAATGAATTATGACTCAAGGAAAAGAATAGAGATCAATGTAGAAAGTTGAAAAGGAAACAAAAAGACACAGTACCTTCTTCTCTTGGGTGATTTTATTTGATATGATCTATCACCTCTCAAATTCTTCATTTCAGCTCTTCTTTCTCTTTTCACTTTCCAGGCACAAATCTTGG
Organism: Camelina sativa; assembly: GCF_030686135.1. Classification (NCBI taxonomy): domain Eukaryota; kingdom Viridiplantae; phylum Streptophyta; class Magnoliopsida; order Brassicales; family Brassicaceae; genus Camelina; species Camelina sativa. The sequence goes on from NC_141894.1 coordinate 744,926, forward strand.
TAAGTTCAAAAGTGTATTAACTCTTGCCACACCTTCTAGTGCAGAATACTCTGTTCCAGGTTCTGTATCCAAGTTATCCTCTTCTTTTATCAGCTTCTCAGCTTCACTTTCGTCGAGAGCAATCTCTTTCCCCGTCCTGACAGTACTCGAACGGCCAAGACCGCTTGGTCCTGATGCATCATCATTCTCAGTCGCAGCTTTTAGCTCTTCGTCTCCTTCTTCATCGTCCAGTTTGGAGATGGAAGATGATGTAGATATGACGTTTGAGTTGTTGGCGTCTAGATACAAGCAAACAGCGGCACAGTCATCGACTTTGGAAGTCGGGTATTTGTATCTCCAAGCTCTAACCGCAGACTCGACTATAGCTCTCGCTGCAGTGGAACGCGATGGAGCTGAAGCTACAATCCCCATTACATCATCATTTGAGAGAACATCCCAAATCTATCACACAAACATAATAACATTAGAAATATGAGCAAAATTGCAAATAGAAAAGGAAATGTGTCTGAGAGAACGAGAAATTACCCCATCAGTAGCCAGCACTATAAACTCATCTTTCTCGGTTAAGCGACGGAAAGATACATCAGGCACAGAGATTAGGCCAAAATCTTTAAGGCAAAAGTCTCCAAAAGCACGTGCCATTGCAAGTCCAGGTGAGTCACAGTTTGGCAGCCAAACTCTACAAACTTCAGGTTCATCTCTAAGAGCAAACACCCGTCCACGACATTTTCTTATTCTCTCTGCCTCAGCTGTAAAATCAAATGAGGGCAAAAAAAACCAATAGAAGTAAATTAGTGGATCCATCATACATCCACAGGACAACAGCATACATCCCGCATAAGGAACAATCATTCAACCTGGGAGATTTGGCTTAAGATCGACAGTAAGTTGAACAGAGACAAGAGCATTGTTACTGTCTCTTGTACCCATTACAGCTCTAGAGTCTCCAATATTTCCAACAACGAGATACTGACCCTGCAATATTGCGGAGGATACATAATCAAGATCAAGAAACAGTGAATAAGGCTTAAACTAATAACATACCATACCGAGACAATACCTGCTTGATCAAGGTTACAGCTGTTGTTCCACTGCAGAAACAGTCAACACTTCCATGGAATTTCAGTTCTCTATCCATAACTTTAAAAGCCTTAAGAAACGACTCTTTCAGCGTTTGAAACAATTCCGGATGGGATTCCATGTTCTCCTCCTCCTCCATCTTAGCACATGTCCTAGGTTCTTCTTCAGCAGATACAGAAGCAGCAGTATCTTCAGAGTTGTTAATGTTGGTTGCATTGTTAACGTTGTCGGTAGTGATGGCCTTTAGAACACCTTCAACTGGTACTTTTGCTTCCCAATAAGAACTTAATTTGAGAGGGAGATTGTCTCTGACTCTCTTTGCAACCATATGACCATATGGACCATGCCCATCAAACACTCCACAGAAGACTGTATCTGTCCTCGAACCAAAATTCTGAGCGTGAAAACAGGAAACAATTAGAATCATTTGCATAGATCGCTAAAAGAACCAAAGATAATCTGGTGATTCTACATAGATATCAATATTTCAGATAGAAGCAGTGGAGAAACAATATATACTATGAAAAAACATAAATAGAAACAAGAAAAGAAAGGGAGGAATTTTGGATCTAACATACCTCCCAAACAACCATGGCATCTTGGTTAGGCCCTTTCTTGCCTTGTTGAGTGAAGATACAAGCAGCCTCACTTGATCCATTCAAGAACATCCGTCCAGGAACCCGATGCAAAGGTTCTTCTCTCCTATAATCAAAGGAAGAGTTCCTAGAACCAGGTCGTTTCTTGGAGTTCTTCCTCTTCCTCACACTAAACCCAGGAGAGCAAGGAGAGCCCGGTCCAGGGGACCTTGTCTCAGCAGATAAACAGGACCCCATTCTAAGGGCCCTGATTATATTAAGAAGGCAATCCAGACCAACAATGGTACAATCACCCCCACGGTCCTCCAGTGGGAAAGATTGAAGCTTTAGATCACGATTCTCGCCGGAAAGAGCAATGATGATTCAAACTATGCAAAGAGATCTCTGCAAGAAGACAAAAAACTCTTTATTAGATCCCCAGCAGAAAGAGCAAAATGATGATGATGATTCAGTATGCAAGAACAAACCTCAATTTTTAGTTCCAGCTAAGATTGACTAATGATCACATATAATTCCTCACAACTGCCAGTACATACACACACACACACCCCTAGTGAATCTTAAACCCAAATCGTCAAAATTGAATGAAGAAAAAAACAGAATAAAAAAATCAAAGCTTTCCAAAGCTGACCAAAGAAAAAGGCAAAGGTGAGAGACTTCTTCTGGGTCTGACCCTTTTTGAGTCTTTCAAATAATTTAAACCCAAAAGGAACAGATCTACGTAGATTTTTTTTCTATTGCCAGTTGCCACACATACACACACACAGAGAAGAAAAAAAAGAAAGAGAAGTGTTTTTTTATTTTATTAATACATGAGCCATCAATCAAAGAACAGGGATTGAGAAAGAGACTCAAAACACGAGAATCATGAAAACCCTTTTCGTCTTTCTCTGTTTCTTCTTCTTCTGGGTCTGCAACCAATCAAACGAAGAAATCACTAAATAATTGAACTCTCCACAAAAAAAAAAGAATCAAAATTCAGAAAATTCGAATTCGAGCTGAAAGGAAGACTCACCAGGATACAGATCAATCAAAACGATCTCAGAATGAGATTCAAACAAAAGGATGAATTTTGAGCTAGAGATTCTGTTCGTGCGTAGATAGATTATAAAAAAAGAAGAAGAAGGTAACTGAAAGAGATGAAAAAAAAAAAAAAGAGAAAAGGATGAATTTTTTAAAAAGAGGAGAAAGAAACGCAACCACCAACTACAAACCCGTTCTTTCTTCTTCGTCTTTCTACTTTTGTGTATGTGTGTAGAGAGAGAGAAACAGTAATGGAGGAGATGGGTCACTCTCTCTCTCTAATCTTATAACCAAAATGTATTAATTTGTAATGAGATTTTTTATATTTTTTTATGTTAATATATGTATGTGTGAATATGGATTTTTTTTTTTGGGCTCAGGCTGGCACAATTAACATCGGGTTGGATAAGACGTTTCTTACACATAATTTCCCGACATCCACTAGAATATAATCATATATAATAAGAATTATTATTATTTCTATTTTTTGAAAATTAAAAAAAAAAAAAAGAAATAATATCCCATACCAGATCATTTATATTATTATTTAGATCAAAAACATATATTAGGTCTCTCAATCAGTCAATCAATCCCACATGACATGAGAGGGTCTTTATCATATTTAATCCATGATTTACATATGCATGCTATTTGGTACTTAAACCAAAACAAGAAAGAAGAATACTAACCACTCTGAATTCTACTTATTTTAGGATCATACAATTATTACTTTACTTATTTTGTCCTATTGATCCGCTTCGATTCGTAACAATATGAAAGAAAATTACACATTTTATTTGAAACCTCAATTTAGTACTTATTGTGTAACAACTCTATATGCATATGACTGAGTGTTTTATTGAAGCTAAAACAAGTAGAGACAAGAGTCAATGGAAACATGAGATGTGTGAATAGAGAGAAGTGATCTTTGTTAACTTGAAGCCACATGTCGGCAGCGAGGCACAGAAACCAACACGTATCAACTTCTCTTCTCAATGCTAAAATCAGATCTGCAGATCACAATTTTGTTTTTGGTGTTGGGGACAGACTAACCTTACCTGTTAAGAGTTTTTATTTTGTCTTTCATTTTCAGGTTCTCGTGAATGAACCCAAAGCCATTTTCTCTTTCGGTCTTACTATGCTGACTCTTACTCTTATCTTCTTCTTCTTCCACCTCTTCTCAATCAAAGAATCGTAACTTCTTCTTCTTTCTTATTTGTTGTCGATAAGATCGCAGATTAGGTTGAAATAGTAACGAGTACTTTCGTTGGGTGTCCCTTTTTTTATCAGAATCAGGATAAGGATTGTTTTAGAAAGAAACGTATATTTGCGTCTACACTTGCATATAAAATACATTCATATATATTCAAATTGCAAATGGTTTCTTCTTTTTATGAGATATTTTTGGAGAAAAAAACATAAACAAAGCAGACGAAAATGCCAAACAAACAAAACTAGCCAGTCGAAAAAACCAATCAATCATTACGATCTACTCGGGGGGTCTAACCACGTAAATTATCCACTAATCAAACAAACCTCATCAACATCAAAATATCTTTTTTAAGTTCTTATCTCCAATAACACCAGTACCAAGCAAAAAAAAAAAAAAAGAAGCAAAAATGCAACAGTGAATGATTCCTTTTTCTGTTTCTGGGAATCGCAGCAGCAAGTGTGTACCTTTCATCTCTTTTTCAAGAACTGAATTCTTTCAACAATACCCCAACGAAAGTATCTTTAGATTCATTCTTGATTTCCTTTTCACTTCCCTTAACGAGCTTCTTCAATGTCACAACATCTTTACTGAGTTCTTCTTCATCTACCATCACCATCCAAGGAATCCCTGAATCCCTAATACGATCGAAATGCTTTTGTTTCCTCTTGCTCACAAGATACTCTGCGTTGATCTTAGCCTCCCATAACTGACTTGCCAATTCCGCTGCTAACGCTAGTTGATTATCCTTCATTATACTAACCAAAACCTGTGTCTCCGTAGGTCGGATCACCTAAGTTCATAGCAAAAACAAAGTTCATAATTTATTCTATTCTTTTAGAATAAAGATCAACAAACAGCATAAGAGTTTCGGAAGTTACTTGATTCTTTTTCTCGTTAAGTTCTTCCATTATGTTAAACACTCGCTCGATTCCAAGGCTCATCCCAACTGCAGGGACTTGCTTTGTTCCAAACATTCCTATTAGGTTATCATATCGACCACCAGCACCAATTGATCCAACCTGCAGAAAGAAAAAATTAAAGACCATAAACTTTCTTTTTTGAATTTAAAGACCATAAACTTTCACTAATTGAATTTCAAGAAGCCAAGCCAAAGGATTTTACCTCTGCTCCTATACAAACAGCTTCAAAGATGACGCCGGTGTAGTAATCAAGACCTCTAGCTAGACTTAGATCAAAGACTATCCTGTGACTGCACTTTGATCTTTCAAGAGCTTCAAACATGATACTCAACTCATCAAGAGCTTCTCTTGATGACTGGTTAGCTAAGAACTCACTCCCTTCTTGTCTCAGTTTAGACAAAAGCTCCAATGGAGCTCCCTTCTCCTTAACAAAGTTGCCAATTCTGTCTGCAATCTCTGACGATAAGCCCTTCTCCTCCACCATTTCTTTCTTCACTTGCTCAAATGATTGCTTGTCTAACTTGTCGATACTCGAACAGATGGTTCTGAATTTTTCAGGTGGTACTCCACATATCTCCAGCATTCCATCAAGCAACTTGCGGTGATTCAGTTTCACCTACATTAACAAACCAGAATCAAGAACATAGCCAAAGAGAAAACCAACCAGGAAAGATTAGGACTTTCAACTAAGTTATTACCTCATAATCACCAATCTCCAATTCATCGAGAAGTTCAGTTAATATCTTGACAATTTCAAAATCGGGTCCCATTGGTTCGAACAAACCAGCGATATCAAAATCACACTGATAAAACTCCCTGTATCGCCCTTTCGATGGATTATCCCTTCTGTATACCTTTGCTATTTGGTATCTTTTGAATGATGTGATTCCATTCATAGCGACATACCGTGCAAATGGAACAGTTAAATCATATCGTAAAGAGCAGAGTTCTCCACCCTGCAATTACTGTATTCACATGAGCACGACTTCCGAGAAATAACTTTCGCATAAACTGATGAAATTGCAGCAGACGAGATGAGTTTAACCTGATCAGCAATATCATAAACCAATTTCGAGTCTTCTCCATACTTCCCCATAAGGGTCTCTCTCAATTCAAAAACAGGAGTATCAAGTGCAGTTGCACCATGCCTCTTGAAAACGTTTTGTATGATTGCAAATGCTTTTTCTCGGACTGCCATTTGTTCTTTAGCAAAATCTCGAGTTCCCTGCCACAGAATCAAACAAATCAGAAATTAACTTTGAGGCCTAAATATTTTCCATCTTTGAGATTGGAAATTTACCTTTGGAAGCTTGGGAAGTCTCCTGTTTTCATTACTTTCTACAATCTCTTTCACTTTATCCAAAAAGCTATCAAAACCGTGACCCGCAGGGTTGAAAAGATTTAAGATTTGTTCCACCCATTGCTTCAAAGAATTCATCAGGTCACCATCACTTGTTGCCTCATTACTCACCAATTTATCTTTAATAAACTGGAGAACTATACTCGTCCCCTTCCCCACAACTGCTTTTTTCTCATTCTTCTTCTTTTTCTTATCCGTCTTCGAATCTTCTTTGTCCGCATCTCCCTTCTTCTGAACAAACAACTCTCCACCTACAAGAGCAAAAACGGCAGCAACTGCCTCCAAACCAACGATTCTCCATACAATCCCCAGCGACTCATTCAGTTCATGAGCAAACCTGATGTAATCCTCTTCCAAATGAGCAGTATAAGCTAACTTATAGCTATTCTTCAGATTCTCATACTCAACACTGCTTTTCTCAAACACTTCAGACAAACCATTCCTCAGATTCTCATTCCCAATCGACTCAAAACAAAACTTAGCACGAAGGTACGAACATACTCCTAAGTTTTTAATCGCAGTCGACAAAGGTGCCAATGATGTTCCTAAAGCCTCACCAATTCCAGTGTTTCCAGATCCAGTTTTGCCTCCTTTAACACCTGAATTCAATTCTCTCCGAGCATCAGAGTGCAAGCTTTTCACCACAAACCTGAATTTGCCATGAATCCAAGGAATCTTCGAAATCTCTTCGATTTCTAACTTCCCTGTACCTTTATACCCGTTAAGCAAAACCTTGAGATCACCAGCAACACCAATCACATCTTTATCACCATTCCCATCTCCTGAATCCAACGAGCTAAACGAAGCTATATCAGCCTTTGTAACCTCACAACTCAACGCAGCAACAGAATCAACGATCTGGGAAAGTGTCGTCGACTTGTGATCTATAATAGAACAGAGTCCAATCAACGAAGCAAAAGATTTCTCCAACACAATGTTTTCCCCTTCCGTCACATCAATCTCACCGGAATCGAAACTCTCAGCCTCCGAATTCAAAATTTCCAAAATCTTAACCGGAAGAACAGAACGAGCGGTGGAGGAAGAAGGAGGACCAGAAGTCGACAAAATAAGCTTGTTTAAGATAACAGACAAAGAAGCTCTGGTTTCTTCGTTCGTCAAACCTTCAGGGATACCTAATGAGCTTCGTTTGATCGATGGAGTGTTTCTAGTGGAGAATCTCTCAATTGCAGAGGAATCAATTCGAACATTAGCGACGCCGGAAGCAATCTTGTAAACGGAGGGAGAAGTGAAAGACGATCCTTTCCCTCCGAGATTGATGAACGATCTCTCCGCCGCCATTATTTCACAGTTACAGAGCTGAAGCCGGAGAGTGATTTAGGGTTTTCTTTCTTTAGAAATGTGACTCCGTGAGTGAGTAAAAGACGACGACACAAGAATTAGAGAACGTAAAATTGCAGAAATACCCCTACAATTATCTAGTTTTTGGAATTTGAACCTTGATCTTCAAATATTGCTAGATAAACCCTCCAGCTCGTAAATTTGCAAATATTGGATAGTTCGAGGATCTTTTGCATTTTAAGAAAGTATTTTCTTATTTAATTCCCAAACTCAAAACATATGTAATCAACAAAGAAGCGATATTAAAGAAGGAACACAAAGCTCAAAAAGCAGCAGCTAAAACAACAACACTTATTAAACGGATAGTTCGATCTGGGAAACAAGGATACCATCAGTATCTGCATAAAGCCATTCGCCATCGCAAATCCTAGTGCCTGCTATGTTCAAAGGCACTCTTTGTTCACCAAGTCCTTTCTTACTCGCCTTTATTGGATGAGAAGCTAAAGCTCTCACTCCAATGTCGCAACCATTTATCTCATCAACGTCTCTGATGCAACCGTTCACTATGATCCCTGCCCATCCGTTGTTTTGCGCTTGTACCACAGGGTTTCCTCCAAGTATCGCACATCGTAAACTCCCTCCACCATCCACCACAAGAACTCTTCCATTGCCTATTTTAAACATGTGTAATATGTGAAAATTACAGAGAGCAGATTGGTTTATTGTAAAAAAGACTCGAAAGACCTATCTCATCTCTCTAGTCCCTAAGTTGGTTTAGGCTATGCAACAAGTTGGTAAGCCAAAAGGTAAAATCTTTTGATGTTTCTAACATCCTGCATCCTCATTATAACCATTATTATTATCATCTATAACGAGTTCTTGAATCTTGATGTAATAATATTATAGAAACACATTGGTTTATTCTAAATATAATGAATCGAAGCACACCCCTTTTTCTCATCACAAACTATCCATTTGCAAAGTGATTGAAGAAGTACCAAACACTGAAGCTAGTTGACAAGTAAGTAACAGACCAGTGTGTCTCTATATTGTTACATCAAGATTCAATGTGTCCCTATACTTTATATAGTTTCAAGCAAAGAACCATTGAAGCTAGTTGAGAACTAAGTAACAGACCAGAATTGAATCTAAACCATGTCAATGATCCTCTGGAAGTTCATATCTCTATTCTCTATGAGTAAAGTTTGCAGTATTTATGAAATCTTAAGAAACTATTAAAATACCTTTCTCTTCGAGGAAGTGACGGATTAAGCCATTGTCTTCAAATACTTTAACAGTAACTACTGGACCTGAGAATATTTGACGACGACCGTAAATCTGGAAAACGGGTTGCAGAGCTCGGAGCTGGCCACTACGAATCATCTCTTGATTCGCATCACAAACTTCCGCCGTGGTCACAAACGCCATTTTTTTTTGGTTCTCACCTGTATTAAGGATTATGATCAAAACAAGTAATCTGGAGATACAAATCGAGATTAATCTGGAAAAAGTGATGATATATTCACGGTCAATCGATCAAACCCACAAGGAAAGTTACAAACTTTAATCCAAAATTCATCTGGATTAGATTTAGATCGAATCTCATTTCATTTACCTGAAATAGAAGAAACTCAGATGAAGAAAAGAAGACTCTGTGGGCCAACAAGTCTCAGAGAAACGAAGTTGATGATCCTTTATTTAAAGGAGGACAATAAGTCTCATCAACATACTACTTTGCTTTGGTCATTCAATAATAGTAAAGTATGGACTTTTTTTTAACTTTTACATAAATCAGATCGCGAAGGTGGAGGTTGTCGTTAAGCTTTCGAAAAAAGGAATCTTTGCGTTGCCTTTGTCTGGTTTCGACTCTGTTTCCTTGTTATCATCTTCTCGCTTTCTCTCGACTGTTTAGTGTTTATGCCTTTTGTACATCTCAAAAAGACAAAAACCATGTTATGTCAAAGCTTAGTAGAACATTCAAAGAAATTCATGAATTGAGATAAAAATGAAAACTTTATTGCCTGATGTGCTTATAATCTTTAAAAGTCTCTCACAGCCCACAATTATTAATATTGCAAAGATAAAAAATGACAAAGAGAAAGTTTATCCAAAATCTTAAGAAAAATTTCAGAGTTTGTGGATGGTTTTCATGTCTATAGCTTCACCCAAAGTTCCTTTCTCAACATGATCCCACCACTTCATCAAGAAATTGTCCACCACCAATCTGAACCATGGAGACAGTTTCAAACCTTCCTCACCTGCATCTGCTTTCTTCACCAGCTCCTTCAGCTCTTCCCGGCTCACATACTTGATTTCAGCTACTTCGTCTGGATTTGGTTGAACCTTCACGTCCCGCACGATGAAGAGCAAGTAATCAACTGCATAACGAAGGCCAACACAGAAAAAAAAAAAGCTTTTAACGGTTTGTAGTTGTTTTTAAGAAAATGGGAACCAAGTCTCTGAGAAAATAGTATTACGTTCGTGCTCTCCCCATTTGCCATCAGAAGGAGCCTTGTAAAGCATACGTCCCAAGGCAGTGAATTCATCGACTGGTACATCTTCAGCTACAATACCAAGCTCGTCGAGAAGCTTTCTTTGTGCAGCATTCCTCACACCTAATGAGTATGATACAAACAGTGATGTCACTGGTTACACGAAGCTACAATTTGTTACATAGATAGTCAGAAGTACTGAATTTTTCTGCTAGTAGATACCAACCTAGTGCATTTTCCTGGATAAGCTCTGATTCACGGTAAAGAGGATGGCTGCAACAAGTGTTTGTCCACACCAGAGGGAATGTAACCTTTGTGTTTGACCTTTGCTGTTCAAAAGAGAAAAAAAATTCAGTAAGATGGCGCACATGAGTCAGCTTATTAAGATCCACCAACCATCTAAGATCCCAAGAGCATCCCATCATCATAGCAACATCCAACATGTGGAACAAAATCTCTATAATCAAGCTTACGATCTAACCTCCCATAGTTTTGAGCTTATTTTTCTCTACAAATAGGTGATTCTAGATAAGACACAACCGTGCCTATACAGAACTTGACTTAGCTACTTCAAAGCACTTATATGTCAATACCTGGAGAAGCAACTCATACTTCGAGTTGAATAGAAATACACTAAAAGCCCTGTGAAGCAAATTCTTAGATTCAATATTTTCCATTAGATGACCTGCAGATTTGAAAAGGTATCAGTATCTTGAACAGGTATACAGAAAGAGATAAAACAATATTCCAAAGAAAACCAAGCGGATAGTTAATTTTCTGCAACTATTTTCCAGCAGCAAAACCTGATCTTTGATGGAAATTAATATAGGTTACTAGACAACAGAAATAATATGTTCGACAAATTGACAGAGAGGAATAAGACATTTGATGGAAACTCAAAGGTGCGATCTAGAAGGGATAAGATCAATACTAAAACAAAACGCTCTGTCAAATCTTGATCCCCCCAAGTGTAACTAAGTCCAGTGACTTCAGTCATAGGAGGATGGTAAAGAACAAGAATTTCAATGGAAAACACCAAGTGATAAGTGATAGGACGAGACTCAAACCAAGTACACTTACAATTATATTTGCTGTCATGCCCCACGACACGATCAGTTTCATCAACAAGAATGCATCTGCAAGCAAAATCAAAAACATAGAGATGAATCAATAAAATAAGGTAGAGAGATCGTATAGTTTCATATAATAGGGAATCAAGGCAAAGGATCAACCATCATCATTGTAAAATTAAGTCTAACAGAAGACAAACACACCTCTGAACATAGCTAAACCTCTAACTATGTTCCCCCCAAAACTATGACATCTTTCACAGAAGACACTAAAGCGTTGACCTTTATTTGCTTCATTCAAGTTACCACCAGAGTTCTAACAAGTTCATTCATTATTGCACTAACGTCAACAAATCAATAGACCTAAAAGCTCCTAAATCATTGTTAATTCGAAAAAAAATTCCAAATCCCATAACCTAATTTAGTTCATTTCCCTTTCACCAATGAAGACAAAGGTACAATTTTGGCAACACCCGGAAACTGAAAATTGAAATAAATAGAAACAGGAATCAAGAACTTACTCATCCTCGAACATGAGACGTCTCTGAACAGCATCCATCCCAGCATCTTTAGTATCTGTCATTACGGTACCAGAGAAAGCACGAAAGCTCGGTAACTTTCTCGGTGAAAGAATCGATGATAGAGGACGATGGGCAAATCGAAAAGAAGAAGAAGAAGAAGACGAAAGAGTGAGAGATCTGAGGCGAATCAACGGGAGATTAAATAAAGAAGAAGCAGACATTGGTGGTGGTTGTGCCGCATGTGGTGATGACTGATGCGTTCTACCTTTCTTCGTTTATTTTTTTATCAAAAGGTCCACAGTTCTTACCGTGTACCTCTCCGTATACAATCAAAACAAAACCAGATAAGATTATTTCCATTTTTAAAAATAAAAATTAGTATATATATATTCATATCGGCTCTCGCGTCTTAATCTAAGAAGAGTGGGGCACAAATTAGGGTTAGGGTTAGGGTTAGGGCTTCTCCCTTTTTAAGCCGCCGTTGTTGAAAGATGACTGGTAAGGCGAAGCCGAAGAAGCATACGGCGAAGGAGATTCAAGCGAAGATCGATGCTGCGTTGACGAATCGAGGAGGAGGCTTAGCTGGAATAGCTGATCGGACCGGAAAAGAGAAAGGAGGTCACGCTAAGTATGAGTGTCCTCACTGCAAAATCACGGTTCCGGGTCTAAAGACTATGCAGATCCATCACGAATCCAAGCATCCTAAGCTCACTTATGATGAATCATTGGTCGTTAATCTCCATGCTGTGTTAGCACCTGTTGCTGAGTCAAAACCTAAACCTGGTATCAGGGGAAGCTTGAAGAAGTAACTCTATTGTTTCAATTTTGTCATCTTTTTATTTTCAAAGATTATGATTTTGCTACTCAAATCGATAATGTTGTTGATGTTATATCAATAAACTCTGTGTGTCATTTAACGATTTCTCATTCTCGAGTCCTTTGGTATTAGCTTTGTAGTTTCAGTTCCTCTGTTTATTTGTGTTGGTATTACATTCTAAAGGCAAGAATCTGTTTGGTCTTACTTAAATCAAGAACCTCTGTTTCTTTTTCAGACAAGTTTTAGATCATCAAGATAAGCAAAGCTAGCATATATGACTATTGTGTTGTTAGTTGAAATTCTGCAGACTCGTGTGGTTTTTAACTGGTTTGTGAGTTAGGATTAAGGAGTTTGAAGTTTTTGTTTTGCCAATTGAACCTGAGAGTGTAGACATCTTCTTGTTTTAAATCAAATACTCTGTTTTCTGTTCAGACCTAAACAGCTGAATGAAACCTAAGGTCAGGATGATTTGCAAAGCACGTCAATGAACATACATCTTGTTTCTTTTTGTTATAATGACATTGAATTTTCTTAGTTATAAACTATAAGATTGAGTAATTGTCACTTTGATCTGCGTCCTTGAGTTCTTATCCAATACTTGGGTGATAATTTCTAGGTAAGTGATCAGTTTCTTCTATCTGGCTACTTGTGTGATGCGGTTTTTGGAATTTTTAGGATATTCAATTTTCTCAGTTTGATTATTCTTTGTCAATTTTGGTGTTTCATAGAAAATGTCAATGATAGTTGCACACTTTTGTCATATGTACAAATTAGATGATTCAATCACGCGAAGACTGAGAATAGTTGAAGAATGCTAATGAAATTGGATAATCTTAAAATATCTTTTAAGAACATAATACTTTCCAAACACATGTGCTAGATAGTCAGAAACCTTGTTCTTTAGTGTGCACATGGTTTAGATTAGAACTAGAAGCTGACTCGATACTCTTAACCTCCTCTGTTTTCCCCTTTTTTTAAGTTATAGATCTATCTTTTGACGAAAGTGTACTACCGAATTTTGATCTTTAACGTTCAGTTTGATTGGCTAGAGAAGTTCTTTGGTTGAAAAGTTTACATGGTGATGGTGTAATAATTTGTTAAGTTACAAACTACACAAGGCATTAATAACTTCCAAGAAGGAACTAACAACTTGGTGTTTTGCATAATGCTCCACTTGTACAAATTGTTTATTTGTAATTAATTGTTGTTATTCGAAAGAGGGTGTCTTTGAACAACTTAGATAAAGCAACTTTTACCAGTTGACAATGCAATTAAAAAAAATGAAGCAACATAAGCATTATTTGTCATCATCGAGTACAAAATGACCCCTTCTGCAAATCAAGAATAAACCCTACCTGTACATTTCGATTTCTTGTAAAACCAAATCAAACTTGTGAATTTTGGGATAAACTAAAATCTTATCCACCTACAAGAATCATCCAGCGATCAATATTGAGACATATCGCAGCATTTTGGTTGCTCTCTTTTTTAAACTTTAGTAGCCTGCGGTTTTGGTGTCTGGACCTTTTCTTCTTCATACGCTAACCTTCTCCTCTTGAATCCATAACCGTGATAGCGATACATGATGCTCAAGAGACACTTTCTCAAGCTCACTATATCAAACGCCTCTATAAAATTCAAGTCCCTTTGTCTCCACTTTAAACCCGCGTTCTTCTGGTATTCCTCGAGCACTGATGATAAACACCAGCTCTGAACTTTTCTTAAGCATCCCACTAGACAACCTGTCCTATGCTGCATTCATAAATTAAAATTCAAAATCATGAGTGCCCTGTAGATGAATGATAGACTCAAAGTTCCTAGAAGAAATTGTAAATTTTTACCTTTCCACGTTTGCAATGAATGAGAATTGGATGGTTTCTTACATCTACAGAGAAACAAACAAAAATAATCTACTTTTACAACTCACGAGACTATAGACAAATAATCAACAAGTGTTGTTGATTCCTTACCAACTAAGACTTTGAGAGCATCCAAAACCGTATCTTTTGGCATAGGAGTAGGAGGATCCTGTAAATTCACAAACGAATCCGACATAAGTTACTTCAAGAAGCACCAAGATGATCAAGAGAGAGAGGTATAAAACGCACCGTTTTGCCTTCGATACCAAATTGGAAAAGCTTAATGTTGTTAGCCTCAAGAAACTTGAGATTCTCCTCTGGGTATGGTTCAGGACAAAGATAACTGTTTTTTTTTGGGTAGAGATTGAACAAACCAATGTTATCATCAAATCAAAGCAAATCAAAACAAAACCCATTACAAAAAGATTAAAACTTTACATGATGGAACGAAGGTTTAGGGTATCGAGGAAAGTGAAATTATCAGGTCGAGGAAGCCCAGATCGGTAAATACCATCTTCAACCATGGAAAAGTTAAACGGCGGCGATAAAACATCAGTACCGTCGTTGTTGTTGTTGTTGTGGTGATCATCCTCCGAATCCATAATCAAACACATTCAGACGACTAATCAAAAAAATCAGAAACAGAGAAAACAGACCCAAACAAACAAAGATGTGATGGAATTGATTTGAGGAACAAAGGTTTGCTTTTTATAGGAGGAGAAGAGGGATCATCATCATATTATCAAGTGGGGTTGTTTTGTTTTTGTTTCATCATAAAGGAGACAACTTTGAAAAGCGGACTCTAATCTGATTATTATATTTTGGGAGTTTTTTAGTTTTTTTTCAAAGATTCTTCTTCCTTTGTGATTTGCTTTTAATAAATCCTTTTTAAGGTTTAGTAATTTTTAGGATGGAGGACCTCACTTAATAAGGAATCTCTAGGATTCTTACACGTGTCTTTTCCTCTCTACAAGATCCTCATCGTTGACTATTCTTCTTCCGAATCTTAACAATTTTTTTCTTGAAGGTCAAATCTTTATAACATTTTTTGTAAAGTAATGTTATGTAAGTAGGAACTTTGCATAAGGAAAGTGGTCGAATCAATGCAATGCAAGGAAAAGTAAACCTAAGTGGTCTCGTTTTCTTCATATTATTATTCTAAAGACTGAAACTTTTGACAATTGTCCTCGTTGACCAACAAAATGGAAAATTTAAAGACTCTATATCCTTAATTACATATTAGGATAAGAATCTTATGGTATAAGTATATCAAAATTGAGAATCTCATTCTAATATGAGTCACATATTGGCTAAGTTTTAAGATTCATTATCTTGATCACATTTGTTATTGAATCTCACACTTGTCATAAGATGGTATTATTAAGTAAGATTTTTTATGGCATGTTTTAAGGAAAATACATTACATTCTTTTTCAAAAGAAGCAATTAATAGAGGATTACAAAACATGAGATTTGTTTTCTCAATACATCTTCTTTTATCTACCAATCCAAACATCTTCATCATACATAAAAGAGACATAGACATAGAGAGATGAGTATATAATTTGTTTAGATTATTAATTACCCAATTGAGAGTTTCTAAAACCCAAAAAAGATTCAAACTCTGTGTCATTTTAAAATGGATGAATAATTTTTTTTTTTTTTTTTTTTAAAACAAGTCAGTCTTCAACAGTATCAGTCTTAACCTCTGATTTTATCTGATGCAAAGAGCCTCCATTGTCATCTTCAACACGATCAATCTCATCCTCTGTTTCTATCCGCTTCAAAGATGCTTCATTATTGTCATCTCTTGAATCATCATCATTATCATAGTAAACACTTTGATCATCATCAGTTTTTGAGCTATTATTGTGCTCAAGATGACTATGCTTTTCCTCTTCCTCTTCCTCTTCCTCTTCTTCTTTTTCTTTTTCTTCTTCTTTCTCTTTCTCTTTCTCATCCTCTCTAGGCAAATCATGATCTCTGTCGCTATCATAGTGTGAAGAAGTGCTTTCGTCAGTTGATTTCTGGCTGCTTAGCCTCTCATCATTGACATCTATATCTTCCCAGCTATATCTATAGCTTATCTTCAAGCTTTGCGCCGCGTTCTTCTCATCAACAGGCTTTAGTTGTGGACTATCTTGGTCATTTTCATGTTCAGAGTTAGAATCAGACCCATCATCAGATTCCATTGGGCTATCTTCCTCTCCAAGTTTCTTCTTACTCACACTCTCTTTTTCGTTTTCCAAAGATGCTTCTTCGTCTGATGATGTACTACTAGACTTGTCATCTTCCGTAGCTAGCTCAGCAGCAGGAGATACAAGATTTGAATCATGCCGGCTTAAGGCTATAGACATACTCTTGTCCTTAAAGGATGCCGTAACTGTTGTGGGAACACCATCTTCTGTAGGCATTGAAAGGAAACTAAGGGCCACCATTATATCACTTATCAAAGGACGAGCTGATGCTTCCTCTTGTACGCACATTGAAGCTATTGCCACTGCTTGGTTTAACCCTCTCTCTGAGAATTTCTTCTCTAGAACCGGATCTGCCATGTCCGGATATCTCTTAGGATCCCTAAATATAGGTTGTGCCTGCCATATATAACAAGATTTATTTCAGAAAGTAAACAACTATTTATATATATATATGATTTGAAAAAAAGAAAAGAGCATGGTTTATTAGATAGATATTTATTTACCCAAGAAACTAAGTTTTGTTCATCATTAGGCCTAGTGGTATCAAGAGCTCTTCGACCGGTGATGAGCTCAAGCAACACAACTCCAAAGCTAAAGACATCTGATTTCATAGTGAGATTTCCTCCTCGAGTGTACTCAGGGGCGGAGTAACCATAAGTTCCCATAACTCGAGAAGATAAAGCCATCATCTTATCACCTGTCCCTGGTCCTAGCTTATGCAGACCAAAATCAGAAAGCTTAGGAGAAAAATCATCATCTAACAAAATGTTTGAAGCTTTCAAATCTCGGTATATCACGGGTGGATTCGTTTTATCGTGCAAGTAATCAAGCCCTTGCGCTGCGCCATACGCTATCTGCATCCTAGTTGTCCAACTCATCGGTTCACGGTCTGATTTTGGTTAATTATGCAAAAACAAACATACCAAAAATGTCAGCTTTTCATATGTTTGAAACAAAAGATGTGTTGAATAAGAATACATCAATATAAATACCATGAAGATGGTCTTGAAGTGAACCTCCAGAGATATATTCATAGACCAAAAGCCTTTGATCTCCATCGGCGCAGTAGCCAACAAGCTTAACAAGATTCGGATGATCAAGTTGGCCTAACGATATAACCTCAGCTTGAAACTCTTTGTTCCCATGTAATCCATGCTTGTCTAGTTGCTTTACAGCCACCACCTACATTATATTCCCCAAAAAAAATAAAAAAATAGACATATTCTCTCATGATGGATCATTTTTTTTAAAAAGTATCTAACTTTGGTACTGAATCATGCATGATGAATGGGAAAAAAGAACGTACCTGGCCAGTAGATTTAAGGGTTCCTTTATAAACTCTACCGAATCCACCTTCTCCTAACAAACATTCTTGCCGGAAATTCTTTGTCGCCGTCGCTAATTCCCGGAAAGTGAATGTCTTCAACGTCGTTCCTTCAGTTTCCTCTGTTTCCTCTGTTCGTCTCCTCTCTTCATAAAAAAATCAATATTTTATTTCATTTACATTGCTTGTATGAGGGTTCATTCAACATTAAGACATATACATACCAGGTGGTATAGTTTCGTTGTCTTGAGTCTCATTCGTAGCTGAAGATTTCTTGCTCTTTAAGGAAGAGAAACACGGAAAACAGTGCATGATGAATGATCGGAATCAATAACAAAACAGAGAAAAGTTTTTTTGAATAAAAAAAAGTTTTATTTAGGAATTTAGCAATTGGTCGGGTCCTTCATGGAGATTGAAGGACCGACGTAACGTAAAAAGAGAAACAAACGGAAAAGAAAAATGAAAGTTAGAAAGAGAGGAAGAAGATGAAGTAGACAAATGCAAACCACCGGTAATCAAATTTTCGTTTTTTTTTTGTTATTTTATATTTTAAATCAAATTCCAAAATCTCCCAAAAGCATGGAGAACCATCCTTCTTTCTTCTTTCGATTTCTGTAAAACCTAATTTTGAAAAACCTTTAATTAAAATAGTTTTTATCCCTTGTGAAGTGGATTAATCTGTCCCACAACAACAGACTAATTATGTGATTAGATCAGATTTTGTATTTTTAAAAAATCTTAAAATTCGCGTATATACTAAAGCTTTTTATATATTGGGCTTAGGCCGTAAGGACCCAACAAACAAAAGCCCATTACAAATATCTGTCTCTCTCTCGTACATCATCGAAAGTATACCAGCCATCGCTTTCATCTCTGCCTTCTTCCGTTGATATTATCTGAATGATGATGAGTCTCCGATTCAAAATGTGATCGGCGCCCTCATTGTGTGTGATTCGCTTCACTCATCAACTCCAGATCTGGGAGCTTTCTTTTTCCAACTGTTTCTTCCCTCTTTACAGAGTCTCTGAATGGTGATTTCGACTTGTTTCTTTGTAATTCTTCGATTTCATCTCCTGCCACAATCTCTGTTTTACTGTAATTTGTTAATTTGGCTCTTTGTTCAGTTCCGAGGAGATCCTTTGATTGGGGAGATGGATTAATTAAGGTTTTGTGCGTCATATGGCCGATCAAACTTTTATCGCCTGAGGTTCCGAAGATATTTTGGGAGCTGACCATGATTTGGTAGTAGGGAAAGAGTTTCCCGATGTGGAAACTTGTAGAAGAACTTTGAAAGATTTGGCTTTAGCTCTGCGTTTCGATCTTCGTATTGTGAAATCAGACCGAAGCAGACTCATAGCCAAATGTTCAAGGGAAGGTTGTCCATGGAGAATTCATGTAGCTAAATGCCCTGGAGTTCCCACGTTTTCGGTTAGGACACTCAACGGTGAGCACACCTGTGAGGGGTTAGATGATCTGCATCATCATCATCAAGCGTCGGTTGGTTGGGTTGCAAGATCGTTAGAAGCACGGATTAGAGATAATCCTCAGTACAAACCAAAGGAGATATTACAAGATATTCGTGATGAGCATGGTGTTATGGTTTCTTATATGCAGGCTTGGCGTGGGAAAGAGCGTGGTATGGCTGCACTTCATGGTACTTTTGAGGAAGGTTATCGTCTTCTTCCTGTTTATTGTGAGCAGATCAAACTAGTTAACCCTGGGAGTGTTTGTTCTGTTTCTTCCTCTGGACCTGAAAACTGTTTCCAGCGCTTGTTTATTGCGTACCAAGCATGTATATTAGGGTTCACTAGTGGTTGTAGGCCGCTTCTTGAGCTTGACAGAGCGTATTTAAAAGGTAAGTATTTGGGTACGATGCTCTGTGCGGCTGCTGTTGATGCTGATTATGGTCTTTTTCCTCTTGCGATTGCTGTTGTTGATATAGAGAGCGATGAGAACTGGATGTGGTTTCTCTCGGAACTGAGGAAACTTCTCGGGATGATGAATTCAGAGAGCATGCCGAGACTCACTATACTCTCGGAGAGACATTCAGGGATTGTGGCAGCGGTGAAATCTCACTTTCCTAATGCTTTTCACGGGTTTTGTCTTCGTTACGTGAGTGAGAACTTCAGGGATACGTTCAAGAACACTAAGATTGTTAATATGTTCTGGAGTGCTGTTTACGCTCTCACCGCATCAGAATTCGAATCCAAGATGTCTGAGATGATCGAGGTATCGCATGACGTTATACAATGGTTTGAGCTCTTTCCACCTGAGCTTTGGGCGGTTGCTTTTTTCCAAGGCTTAGTACGTTATGGTCATTTTGCTTTAGGTATCACTGAGATATTGTACAATTGGGCTAACGAATGTCACGATCTCCCTATCGTTCAAACAGTGGAACACATTCGAAATCAGTTGTCATCTTGGGTCGATACCAGGCGTGATTCAAGCTTGAGATGGAACTCTATACTAGTTCCATCGGCCGAGAAACGGATTCTAGAAGCTATCTCGGACGCAGATTGTTACCAAGTTTTGCGTGCAAACGAAGTCGAATTCGAGATTGTTTCGACAGAGAGAACAAACATCGTGGATATCCAAACACGAGTATGTTCTTGCAACCGTTGGCAGCTTTACGGTTTACCATGCGCTCATGCAGCAGCAGCACTTATCTCGTGCGGACAGAACCCCCGTCAATTCGCAGAACCATGCTTCACGGTTGGAAGCTATCAGCAGACATACTCACAGATCATAAGTGAAACTCCAGACATCAACTTGTGGAAAAAGAAGCAACAAGAACCCGGGAAATGCTTACCGTTAATACTACCGCCTAAGACACGGAGACCGCCTGGTAGACCGAAGAAGAAAGTAGTTCGAGCTGAGAATCTCAAGAGACCGAAAAGGATTGTTCAATGTGGTCGTTGTCATTTGTTGGGACACTCTCAAAACAAATGCACACAACAGCCTATTTGATACTTTAAAAGCTCTTAATTTGGATGTAACAAGTTGTAAAGTTGTAATCTATATTAATATTTTTGGAGTACATTTTGGTCTATGCCCTTTAAATTTTACTTATTTAATTTTTTTTTACAACATTAACCTCTAAAACAATTTCATAAATAACATTGCAGAGAAATTCAATTACTAAACTTTCTTAAATTGACCAACATTTGTTACATTTATTGCCATAAAATCTGAACAACATCTATACATTCTGATTTTTCCAAAAACAACTCTACACATTAAAGTTTTAACCCATTAAATTTCCAAAACTATTTTTTTGGATGCTAGATCTCTCAAATTTAAATAATATACAACAGATTTTTTTAAACACTTTTAAATGTGTAGCAGGAGATAAATGTATTACTAGACTATACATATACCACACGGTTAAAACCTTGAAAACACTACAAAAATCATATTATTTGAATACTTATATCAAATAATTGTAAAATTTTATATTTTTAAAATTAATAAAACAATAATAAATTAACAAATAAATACAATATAAATTTCATATTTTTAAAATTAAAAATATTGTCCCGCGGGTTAAAAAATCAGATAGTTTATTATCACCAGATTTGTTTGTTTTAGTAGTAGAACTGGAACTAAAGTTAATTACTTCACTACATTGATTGAGAAAGGCGACGGTTTCTCTCTGGCGATATCTCCAAAGAGGGTTCAACAAGAGACTCACTGGCCTTTACAGTTTTCCGGCCGGCGCCGGCTACTCTGGCGTCGGTCGGCCCTTTTCTCTTAGTTCTAGTCTTTCAATCCTTCTTTCTGTATAGCTTTTGTTAATTAGTTTGGCAAATCCAGGATTCAAAATCCCCATCGTTTGCTCCTTTGTAATGATGGTGAGGAAAGATCTGATTCCGATAACGTTTGTTTGTGTTATCCGATCCGTATTGGCACCATCTCTGGCTTGTGTGGTGTTTCATTACACCCAAAACACATTGGGAGTTCCGTATTTGAGTCGGGAAAGGATTGCCTCGTTTTGTCTCTGTCGCGGTTGGAGTTCTACTCAAACTTGCGTCTTCATTCTCTCCTTCTGGGAGAGTGTATTTCTGACCTGATTCAAGCCCTGGCCCAAGAGTAGTTCCGTATTTGAGTCGGGAAAGGATTGCCTCGTTTTGTCTCTGTCGCGGTTGGAGTTCTACTCAAACTTGCGTCTTCATTCTCTCCTTCTGGGAGAGTGTATTTCTGACCTGATTCAAGCCCTGGCCCAAGAGTAGTTGTGTCAGTTTCCTTCCATCTCTGATTGATGGTCGTCGTTTCATACCCAATATAAGGTTTCTTCAATCTTATAGATTCCTTCGATCTAAATTGTATTTCTTCAATCTTAGAAACAAAGATCAAAGTAGGATATGGGATCCGAGAGTGAATATTGTTGATACTATCGTTTGGGTGATGGATTTATGGCTACATCAATTTGGCTATGGTTGTATTGGCAATTCAAAGTTAAAGATGGTTTTGATCAATTATAGGCGACTATACATGGTTATTGGTCAGATTTGCAGTTTGAAGAACGCATCAACATTGTTTAGATGGGAACCTTTTCTCATGATCGGGTTACAAGAAGTTAATTATGTATTTGATGTTGATGCTTATGTTACTTTGTTGGCCAAAGTTATACAAGAGATGGAAACAACATGGTTTTCTCTCGTGGTATTGATATTACATTCGGAGAGTCAAAAAACTGTGACTATAACTATTCAAATCCTTCGATCTTTGGGTGTTGGTGATGAGACTGTTGGGCAAAGTGTGGGATCTACCAAAGGACTATGGTTCTCCCTTGCGAGATTTGGAGTTTTGCTAAAATTTAGCCACAAACTTTTCTCAAAGGATATTATGGTGGAGATTACTACTACATTGATGTTATTTGTGAGTATTGTGAAGAAAACTACAGAGTCAAAATATATAAAAAGACTTTGGTACGGAAGCATTGGTACCATTATGTATATATTTCAGAGTTATGTTTGGACACATCAGGTTTACATGTACGGTTTTCAAAAAGAAAGTTCAGCCAAAAGATGTTGCATGCTAACCGTGTAACAGAGAGAAATCAAATATGAAGTTGGACAATAATCGATTTTATGATCGGTTAGCGAGTAAGGCTACTCTTCGGAAAGCATCGTCAATCTCCCTTCTGCTGTAATTTTCTCACTTTATAATACATATATATGTGTATGTAATAATTGTATTCTATTAACTCTGTATAATGTCTTTGTAATTTACTATTCTTTACAATTAATGAAAGTTTGATTTGCGAAAAAAAAAAAAAGTTAATTACTTCACTATATTCTGTTAATTTTTTCTTAAAAAAAGTAAAAAATGCTAGTTAAAAAGAAAAAATAAATTCAATGTTTTTTTTTTTCGCCTTTTGGTGTAAAGACGCTTTCATATTCCCCAAAAATTTAAAAAACCCGCCTTTCACTTTTTTGTTTTTTTTCGTTTTTTTTCGTTCTCCCTCGTCTTAAATTCCCAATTCTCTCGCTAGAGCCTTTCCACTCCCCAAATCCCTCGATATCTTTGAAATGGCGCGTGACATCCAATTCCCGTGCGACGGCGACGGAGTATGCATGCGATGCAAATCAACGCCTCCGCCTGAAGAATCACTCACTTGCGGCACGTGCGTTACGCCTTGGCACGTGTCCTGCCTCTCGTCTCCTCCCGAAACCCTAGCTTCTACTTTACAGTGGCATTGTCCCGATTGCTCCGGCGAAGTCGACCCTCTTCCTGTTTCCGGCGTTGCGGCGGGGTACGGAGCTGTTGGCTCAGATCTTGTAGCGGCGATCCGCGCAATTGAGGCTGATGAGACTTTGAGTACTGTGGAGAAGGCTAAGAAGAGGCAACAGTTACTCAGTGGTAGTAAAGGCGTCGATGAGGATGACGAAGAAGAGAAGAAGAAGGGTAAAGGGAAAAATGCGAATCTCGATGTGTTATCTGCTCTTGGAGATAACTTGATGTGTTCTTTCTGTATGCAGTTGCCTGAGCGACCTGTGACGGTTCGTTCTCTCTGTCCTGGCTCTTATACTTGTTAATCTAGTCTTCTTTTCTCGAATCTGTGTTGTTAGTATTGATTTGTGATTGTTTAATGTGTATAGTTTGATTTTACTAATTCGAGAGCTTAGACTTTATTGACACAATTAAGTCGTTCCTTTTGCTGATTTACAAAGACAGAGACTTTGATTGTGCTTACCATTTGTGACAAATTGTGTCAATGTTAAGCTACATTTATAGTTCATGATTGTTATTAGACTTGTTAAGTTGTCCTTTTTTTTTTTTTACCCTTTTTGGGTTGGATTATTTAGTTGAGAGGTGTATCATTGTGTCAGTATAGTTGTTGATAATTGTTAGGGGTTGGTATATGTACACCTCTGTTGTTTAGTTGCCGTTTATGGGATGTTTTTCTTTACTCATTTTAGACAAGTTGGTAAACTGTACATTCTGTAGGAGTGGGAAAGACTATAAGTGTAAACATCTTATCAAAATAAGCCTTTTTTTTTTACAAAGATGAAGGCTATATTAAGTAGGGCTGATGGATATTTTGTATGTTTTCATTTCAGAAACCATGTGGGCACAACGCTTGCTTGAAATGTTTTGAGAAGTGGATGGGTCAGGGAAAACGTACTTGTGGAAAATGCCGCAGCATAGTTCCTGAGAAAATGGCAAGGAACCCTCGTATCAATTCTTCCCTTGTTTCTGCTATCCGGTTTGCAAGAGTCTCCAGAAGTGCTGCTGCGGGTACTTCAAAGGTCTATCATTTCGTGAGCAACCAAGACCGACCAGATAAAGCATTTACAACTGAGCGCGCAAAGAAAACAGGGAAGGCCAATGCTGCTAGCGGCAGGATTTATGTTACAATACCACCTGACCACTTTGGTCCCATACCGGCTGAGAATGATCCTGTGAGGAGCCAAGGTCTTTTAGTTGGAGAATCCTGGGAGGACCGACTCGAGTGTAGGCAGTGGGGAGCTCACTTCCCACATGTCGCTGGCATTGCTGGACAAGCAAGTTATGGAGCTCAATCTGTAGCACTCTCTGGAGGTTATGAGGATGATGAAGATCATGGAGAATGGTTTCTATACACAGGAAGGTGTGCCTTTCATTTCTCTTAGCTTTTGGTCCATTTGATTTATTAAATAATCTTGTACAATTTACTTCTCTCATGTGTATACAAGTATCAATTCTCCAATTTACTGATAGATTGTCTCTTTTTCTCTTGATTATGTTGCAGTGGGGGTAGAGATCTCAGTGGCAACAAAAGGACTAACAAGGATCAGTCTTTTGACCAAAAGTTCGAGAAGTCTAATGAAGCTTTAAGACTCAGTTGCAAATTGGGGTATCCCGTTCGAGTTGTCAGGTTACCTCTTATTCGAGCACAGCTGCGTTTCATGCAACGTTTTTCTCACTCTTCAACTTGCAGTGATC
The DNA here is from genome assembly GCF_030686135.1 of Camelina sativa. Taxonomy (NCBI): domain Eukaryota; kingdom Viridiplantae; phylum Streptophyta; class Magnoliopsida; order Brassicales; family Brassicaceae; genus Camelina; species Camelina sativa. The sequence continues at coordinate 770,125 of NC_141894.1, forward strand.
TTAACTTTTTTACCTATCTCGATATATGATCAGGTCTCACAAGGAAAAACGTTCTGCATATGCCCCTGAGGAAGGAGTGAGATATGATGGAGTTTACAGGATCGAAAAGTGCTGGCGAAAAGTTGGAATCCAGGTATACAATACATACGTATAGCTAAGAACGGTAAACTTTTCCTGTTCTATTTTTTATGCATTGACCTATTTTTCTGTGGTCCATAGGGTTCTTTTAAGGTCTGTCGTTATCTGTTTGTTAGATGTGACAATGAGCCAGCTCCATGGACCAGGTTTGATCTACTGCTTAAAAGTGTGCCCCTTTTCTATATATATTCCATTTGAGTTCAATGCTGAGATATATTGCAGTGATGAGCATGGAGATCATCCAAGACCTTTACCAAATATTCCTGAGCTTAACATGGCCACAGACCTGTTTGAGAGAAAAGAAAGTCCATCATGGGATTTTGATGTAAGTTCCAAGACATCTCAACTATACAAGTTGGCGTATGAGCAGATATTGATTTTTTTTGTTTAGGCCGGTTCATTATCTGTTATAAACTATACAAGTTGGTCTTTTCTTATAATAAACTTACTGGATCAGGAAGGTGAGGGTTGTTGGAAATGGATAAAGCCTCCACCTGCCAGTAAAAAGTCAGTGAATGTTTTGGATCCTGAGGAGAGGAAAAGTTTGAAGAAAGCCATAAAGGCGGCACACTCGAATACCGTGAGGGCAAGACTTCTGAAAGGTCTGTGTGTGTCCAAATTCTCTACTTCTGCTGTTATTATGTTTATAGACTATTCCCTTGTTGCCAAATAAGTTCTAGTGCACTATGTTTCTATATTTCGGAGTAATATATTTCTAGAAAATAGAATATGCTTTAGTATCAGGAAGTCAAATGTTTCCGAAATGGGTTAACCTAACTGATAAAGTTTACATTAATATGACCCAGATATGTTCAGCTCTTTCTTTCTTAAACTGTCTTTGGGTTTTGATGATGCAGAGTTTAAGTGCCAGATCTGTCACCAAGTGATGACTCTTCCTGTGACAACTCCTTGTGCTCATAACTTCTGCAAGGCGTGTTTGGAAGCTAAATTTGCTGGGAAAACTCTAGTGAGAGAGAGAAGCAGAGGTGGACGCACACTACGCGCACAGAAGAATGTCATGAATTGCCCTTGTTGCCCCACTGACATATCTGACTTTCTCCAGAACCCTCAGGTGAATCATCATCATCTCTCTTCTTGCATTGTTTCTGCAGTAAACATAGCACACGTCTTTCGTATAATTTTTATATTTTCAAGTGCAAATTGCATTAGCATTGATTTTGGCTCTGCTTGAACTAGATGTAGTTGGTCAATGGATTTTGTAATGTGATTGTATCTTCAAATACCTATTGAGTTTGTAGTGTGATTGTGTGTGAAAAGGTTTATTCAGAAGCCTATATAAATTATAAATTTGATTGGATTTAAGTATGTCATTCACTGATGGTTTCCATTCTTGAAAAGTGAAATTGTAGCAAATCTGGTATTTCGCGACTTACCATTATTATGATCATGCAAATCTGGTATTTCGCTCTCTCGTGAAATTATTCTTCGCTTCCTAATCGCAATTGTGTAAACAGGTTAATAGAGAAGTGATGGAGGTGATAGAGAGGCTGAAGAACCAGGAAGAGGACGATGCAAAGCCTGTAGATGAAGAAGGTGAAGGCTCAGGTACAGACCCTGAAGAAGAAATGCAGGTCGTGTCTGAAGAAGCTGAGCAACCAAAGAAACGGATTAAGCTGGACACAGACGTAGCAGTTTCTGCAACTGTTGTGTAATCTTGCATGCAGTAAGTAGGTAGGGGCCTTTCCAATGGCTTTTTTGGATCAAACCATTCGGTAAAGTTGTGGAGACTTATATGGTTTGGATTTGGTACCGAAGACTGAAGTAGAAAAAAAAAACACCCTAATGTCGTACGCTATTTATTTTGTTTTGCGGTCTGTTATTTTGGATTTTACTACAACTGAGTTCTAAATTGAGGGTAAACTTTGATTCTCTGGTTTGATTTGATTTTTGCTTATTTTGAATTTTCTGGTTTATTAGGTTTTAGAACTCAACTTGGTTGGTTTGATAGAATCATCAGGTGACCTGATTCAGGTCAAAAGTGAGTTGTATAATCATCATTCATCAGGTCATCGGGAGACTTTGCGTGAGAGTTTTTATAATAAACCGGGTCGGATAATACCCGACTTGTTTGTTTTATAGAACTGGACCGGGTCGGATAATACCCGTCCGGTTCGACCCATCTAATTGTCCCGCCAACGAAAAAAAGTAAAGCCGCCAAGATGTGATTTTTTCGAAGGTGGTGAATGATAAAGACCTAACAGAGAGAGATCGAGAGAGAGAGATCATTGAAGGGTGATAATGGAATCAGCTCCGACGGGATGCTTCAAGTGTGGCCGTCCCGGTCACTGGTCTCGCGATTGCCCATCCTCGGCTCCGGTCGCCGCCGGTAACAATTCCGTTTCTTCTTCTTCCGCTCCAGCTCAGATCCCTAATAATGACAATCAGAGATTCTCCAAGAAAAGTGGAACCTCCATAGGGCCAGTTCCTAAATTGACGAAGACGAGAGTTCAAAGGCCCAAGCTGACTCCTGAGTTACTGCTCTCTGAGGATGGTCTCGGCTATGTTCTTCGCTATTTCCCTAAATCCTTCAAGTATCGTGGCCGAGGCAAAGAGGCAAGTCTCTCTTCTTCTTCTTTTTTTTGAAATTTGATTCCCAGCTGTTGATTTTGTGATTATTTGGATTATAATGAATCATTATTTGGTTTAAAGGTGAGCGATTTGGGGAATATGATACGGCTGTACAGTGAGTGGCACTCTCATTTGCTACCTTACTATTCCTTTGATCAGTTTGTTCATAAAGTGCAACAAGTCGCTTCTACTAAACGTGTCAAGGTACAAAATCCCCTCTTTTCTGATTTTTGTAAGTGTTCCTTCGTGCACCTTGAATGTTCCTTATGGTGGGTGATTTTGACATTGATGAATCCGGATTTGAAGGCTGAAGTTAGTTTGATGATTGTATCACATCAGTATACTGAAATCAGAATTACATTGCTCGTCTCTATCATGTGTTGCTTTAAAGTTCCAACTATAATAGAATCTGAGACCGTGTTAGGCTGTTATGATCATTGTGCTCATACCTTAGTCTTTACTTAACATACATACTTAGGTTCTGCCAGTTACTATATTGACTTTGCATTTTGTACTTGGTACATTGATATATTCACTCAATTGGTATGGTTGCTTTGCGTTTATACCTGATCCATAATGATGTGTTTTTATCCTTTTTTAGAATTGTATAAACGAACTGCGAGAAAGGGTTGCCAGCGGAGTTGATCCAAACAAGTTATACGAAAAGCAGGAAGAAAATACTGGTCCTTATGATGATGATCAAGGTATGTCAAAACAGATCAGCTTTTCTCCCTTGAATCTCCTTAGGTAGTGCTGCGTAGTCTTGGAATTTGGTTGGCTACACAAGTTTTTGGAAACTTGATATGAAAAGGGAAACGCTATATTATGTGTGGCTTGATTCTACTTAAGTTCAATTTCTGTTACTCCATTACATTCCTGTAGGTAACTAAACATATCTTTTTGTAGGTAACGTAGACATGGATCAGCCAAGTCATGACGAAGAGAACATACCATCGAGGAGCGTTGACGTTGACGCTGATGTTGATCCCAATGTTGATGCATTTCAAGACAGTATGTTGAATGACATCTTTGATAATGCTTCAAAGCTACCGAGCGATGAACAAAACAAGGATAAAAGCAGTGAACTGACAGAAGAGCAAAGAGAACGTATGGAAGCTAATAGATTGAAGGCAATGGAAAAAGCTCATAACATTTCCGAGGAACAGAGAGTACGTATGGAAGCTAATAGACTAAAAGCTCTCGAAAGAGCCAAAGCAAGGCTTCAACCAAATCAAGAATAGCTTAGCTGTTTTACTTCACATGTTCAATTTACCGAATCTAGCTATATGTATGTCTGGTACTGTTTTGTATTTTTTTCCGGTTCAAAGTCGGTTTAAGAACGATCACACCCAAAATTATGGACCGTTGATTCGTTCCACAGCCAAGGTTGATCATTGGCACAATAGCAGATTTGTCTTTTTCAACATTTATAGGTGATTTTGTATAATACTCATTTTTAAAATATTAATAAATGAATGAATTAAAACCACATGGAAAAGGACAAAAGATAAGAAAAAAGTTTCTGACGTGTTCTCTACCGTCCAATTTTGATGGAGAGGATAAAATAAAAATTGGCAGACTCTAGTCCCTTTACATAGTAGGGGTATATTCGTCATCGTATTCACACAAATAAAAAACTTTGAATTAATTAATTAATTATTTTCAGTGAAAATTTCTTGTTTGATTTGTGTGGAGGTGAGAGGAGAACGCTTTTTTGCTTTTCGTCTCTCTCTCTTCACTTCTTCTCTCACATCTCTCTCTGTTTACACGATTCTTCTTCTTCCTCTTCTTCTTCTATGTCTTCTTCCTCCTCCATTGTCATTTACCTCTATCTACACTCCATTTTCTTGTCGGAAGAAGATCGGTTGAGAGTGATGACAGTATAATGTCTGATGCTTATTACCATCATCATCATCATCGGAGACATTCTACTTCTTCTTCTTCACGTCTATGGATTTTAATGCTGGAGTTCCCATGTCCTCTCTCTCACCTTTGATGAATCAAGGTCTTGTTCAATTTCGTCTTTTTTTTTGTTTCTCTGTTTTTGATCGGAAAAGTTTTTATTTTTATTATTTTGATTATTGATAGATTTAATCTTGTTTTTTCTTGTTTTTGGGGGTTCTGATCAGACGCAATGTGGCAAATGAATTTGGGTTCAGAAGAAACAATGGAAACTGGTTCGTACCCTGAACGACCTGGAGAGCCTGACTGTTCTTATTACATCAGAACTGGACTTTGTAGATTTGGCTCTACTTGTCGGTTCAATCACCCTCGTGATCGTGAACTGGTACGATATATGTTCTTTTCTGTTCCTGTCTCTGATTCTCGACTTTAGAGATCTGTTTCCTCTGTTTATTATTATTATCTCAAAGCTTTTCCCTTTTTTGGTGTTGTTTTGATCTCTCTTCTCTTTCTCTGTCTTTAGGTTATAGCCACTGCAAGGATGAGAGGTGAATACCCTGAAAGGATTGGTCAGCCTGAATGCGAGGTGATCCATTGTTGTTTATAAGAAGTTTTGTTTTGTTCATTGTATAGATTAGCATTTTCCCAAGCGTTGGTGTTTGAATCATCTTCTTACACGAAACCAACTTACATTGTATGTTTGCGCAGTACTATTTGAAGACAGGAACCTGCAAGTTTGGAGTAACATGTAAGTTTCATCATCCTAGGAACAAAGCTGGGATTGCTGGAAGAGTCTCACTCAATATGTTAGGCTATCCTCTACGCTCGGTATGTTGACTTTTTTACTTTCTCACTTTCATATACTTCCTCATACTCTTACTGATCCTCTGTACGTAATATCATATAAATGCAGAATGAGGTCGATTGTGCTTATTTTATAAGAACAGGACACTGTAAATTTGGTGGCACTTGTAAATTCAACCACCCTCAGCCTCAACCAACCAACATGATGGTTCCTACCTCAGGCCAACAGTCTTATCCTTGGTCTAGAGCTTCTTTTATTGCCAGCCCTCGATGGCAAGATCCCTCTACCTATCCTTCCTTAATCATGCCTCAAGGAGTTGTGCCGGTTCAAGGATGGAACCCTTACAGCGTAAGTTATCAAAACAGCACCTTCAGATAATAATCCTATTTGTTTTACTTGGTTTTGATTTTTTATCGAATGTTTCTCCATTTCGATAGGGTCAGCTCGGCTCAGTTTCGCCTTCAGGTACAGGAAATGACCTTAACTACAACAGAAGCTTACAACAACAGAGCGAGACCAAAGAGTCAGGCTCTCAGTCTCAAGGCTCATTCTCTGGTTTCAACCCGGGATCCTCTGTTCCGTTAGGAGGGTTCTATGCATTGCCAAGGGAAAATGTTTTCCCGGAAAGACCAGGACAACCAGAATGCCAATTCTACATGAAGACAGGTGACTGCAAATTTGGCACAGTTTGTAAGTTTCATCATCCTAGAGACAGACAAGCTCCTCCTCCTGATTGTCTCCTAAGTTCCATTGGCCTCCCTTTACGCCCGGTAAGCTCATGTTGCTTGGTTTTCACGTCGAAGTAGGACTTACTCAGGCATTGTTTTGATGAATCAAATTGTTTTTGGTGGATAGGGAGAACCATTGTGTGTGTTCTATACTCGCTATGGAATCTGCAAATTTGGTCCAAGCTGTAAATTTGATCACCCAATGCGAGTATTCGCATACGACAACACAGCTTCAGAGACAGATGAGGTTGTGGAAACATCATCAAGTGGGCATTCCAGAAGAATCTCTGTGTCTGAAACAAGACAAGCTGCTGCAACTACAACAACAAGCTCTGGTAAAGACACCACCACCATTATTGATACACAGCAGTGAAGAAACAAAAGATGAAAGAGCTTTTAAAAAGCTTTGATTTTTCAAAAGAGGAATATGTAAATTCTCATTTTCATTTAATCTCAAACATCTATTAATAATAATGTATAGAGGTGATTTATACAACTGATCTTGATCTTGATCCTGATCTGATCGCCATTGTTGTAATATTCTTTTGGCGAATCAGGTGAGAGAATAATAATATGAAAGTAATTTCCCTCAAATTTGACTTTCGGTTATTTAAGGAAACATTGTTGTATATTCCCCGTTTAGATCCGGTTTACCTTATTATTTTTTTTTTGTTTTATCAGACTTATTAATTTTCTAGAAAAATCGTCGTCTCATGAAACAATTGTTGTTTCTGTTACTTACTTTACTTGCTTGGTAGATGCTGTAAATCTTTCTATCTTATTATTGTGTCTTGTGTAAAAAAAACCAGTTATGTTGTTTGATTAATTCAATATTTTACATTTTATCTTAATAAATCCCACAAATATCAAATCAGTAGTGCCGTTGTAATAATAATTACACAGCTCTTGATGGGGTCAGGGCAATGAGTTGATGCTTCACCTGCTGCGATGTTTATCACAGCTTTTGATATTAGTAAAATTTAATGAGGAAAAAAAGTTTACTGTTGTAAACGGTAGAATGTAAAAAAGTGACCGTTGCAATTTTTACGAGAGCCCAACTATATATAGAAAGAAGAGGAAACAACAAACGTAACCAAACCTTAAAATTTCCTTTTCTTTTCTTTTGAAAAAAACCCTAATCTCTTTTTGCAAGAGTGTTTTACCTAAAAAGGTCACTCTTTTTTACTTATGGTTGTTACTGTTGATGGCTTTCCCGGCGAGAAAGCGTCGGCCTTTCGTCGTCAGCTCTTTCGATTCTCCTATTTAGCTTTCATCGAATCGATGGTCATGCCAAATCGACACGTACCAAGTCTCTGCTCACAAGTCTCGATCTCGTTGCTCTTCCGGTCCAGATAGATATTTTACCCATTCCACTCAGTTCGTCGATCCCCGAGAGATTATCTATGGTCTCTCCGTCGTAAAGTGATGATCGCCAACGGCATCAATCACACCAGATCACTCTACGCAAGTTGGTATCTTCAACGACGACATTGAGATACAAGATCAAATCAACGATAGATGCAAATCCTCGTCCGTTACTCAAATTTATTCTCATAATTTTCCTTAAATTTATTTTTTGATTATTAGATTTTTTTAAAAAATTCTTTCTATGAGTTTCCTTTACTTTTTTTTTTTACCAGGAAAAGAAAAAATCACTGAGTGAGTCTAAGTCGGTGGACTGAACAACTGTAAGACGGTCGGCATTTTAAGTCTGGCATTGGCAATGGGCTATATGCTGTGTGGGTCCACTTCGCTACCCTAAGTTCCAACCTAGGTATTTTTAAAATCGTTTCTTTTTTCAAATTAATATTTTTCACAAAACTCATTTGAATTTAAAATATTAAAATAATCTATTTAACATTTAATAATACCTAAACTTTTTTTTAAAACAAAATATTTTGAATTCACAAAAACATGAAATTTAATAAATAAAAATTTTAAAAAATAATTTAAGTTGTTAAATTTTAATATGTCGACGACAAACCGAGCCTAGCCATCCGGTCCTTAGAATTTTCTTTGGTCGGTCAGTTGGTGTTATAGGTTCAACATGTTTTTACGTAATAGAAATTTAACAGTTAAACTAATTTTTAAAAAAGTTTAAATTACAATCAGTTGAATTCACAAAAACATGAAATTACATATTAAAAAATAGTTTAAGTTGTTAAATTTTGATACGTCGACGACAAACCGAGCCTAGACATTCGGTCCTTAGAATTTTCTTTGGTCGGCCAGTTGGTGTTATAGGTTTAACATGTTTTCACGTAATATAAATTTAATACTTAAACTAATTTTTAAAAAAGTTTTAAACTACAATCATTTAAATTCACAAAAACATGAAATTACATATTAAAAAATAGTTTAAGTTGTTAAATTTTAATACGTCGACGACAAACCGAGCCTAGGCATCCGGTCCTTAGAATTTTCTTTGGTCGGTCAGTTGGTGTTATAGGTTCAACATGTTTTCACGTAATATAAATTTAGCACTTAAACTAATTTTTAAAAAAGTAAAAACTACAATCATTTGAATTCACAAAAACATGAAATTACATATTAAAAAATAGTTTAAGTTGTTAAATATTAATATGTCGACGACAAACCGAGCCTAGGCATCCGGTCCTTAGAATTTTCTTTGGTCGGTCAGTTGGTGTTATAGGTTCAATATGTTTTCACGTAATATAAATTTAACACTTAAACTAATTATTTAAAAGTTTTTAAACTACAAACATTTGAATTCACAAAAACATGAAATTACATATTAAAAAATAGTTTAGGTTGTTAAATTTTAATACGTCGACGACAAACCAAGCCTAGGCATCCGGTCCTCAGAATTTTCTTTGGTCGGTCAGTTGGTGCTATAGGTTCAACATGTTTTCACGTAATAGAAATTTAACAGTTAAACTAATTTTTAAAAAAGTTTAAATTACAATCATTTGAATTCACAAAAACATGAAATTACATATTAAAAAATAGTTTAAGTTGTTAAATTTTGATACGTCGACGATAAATCGAGCCTAGACATCCGGTCCTTAGAATTTTCTTTGGTCGGTCAATTGGTGTTATAGTATCAACATGTTTTCACGTAATATAAATTTAATACTTAAACTTAAACTAGTTTTTAAAAAAGTTTTAAACTACAATCATTTAAATTCACAAAAACATGAAATTACATATTAAAAAATAGTTTAAGTTGTTAAATTTTAATACGTCGACGACAAACCCAGTCTAGGCATCCGGTCCTTAGAATTTTCTTTGGTCGGTCAGTTAGTGTTATAGGTTCAACATGTTTTTACGTAATATAAATTTAGCACTTAAACTAATTTTTAAAAAAGTTTAAACTACAATCATTTGAATTCACAAAAACATGAAATTACATATTAAAAAATAATTGAAGTTGTTAAATTTTAATATGTCGACGACAAACCAAGCCTAGGCATCCGGTCCTTAGAATTTTCTTTGGTCGGTCAGTTGGTGTTATAGGTTGAACATGTTTTCACGTAATAGAAATTTAACACTTAAACTACTTTTTTAAAAAGTTTAAATTACATTCACAAAAACATGAAATTACATATTAAAAAATAGCTTAAGTTGTTAAATTTTAATACGTCGATGACAAACCGAACCTAGGCATCCGGTCCTTAGAATTTTCTTTGGTCGGTCAGTTGGTGTTATAGGTTCAATATGTTTTCACGTAATATAAATTTAACACTTAAACTAATTTTTAAAAAAGTTTAAATTACAATCATTTGAATTCACAAAAACATGAAATTACATATTAAAAAACAGTTTAAGTTGTTAAATTTTGATACGTCGACAACAAACCGAGCCTAGACATCCGGTCCTTAGAATTTTCTTTGGTCGGTCAGTTGGTGTTATAGGTTCAACATGTTTTCACGTAATATAAATTTAATACTAAAACTAATTTTTAAAAAAGTTTTAAACTACAATCATTTAAATTCACAAAAACATGAAATTACATATTAAAAAATAGTTTAAGTTGTTAAATTTTAATACGTCGACGACAAACCGAGCCTAGGTATTCGGTCCTTAGAATTTTCTTTGGTCAGTCAGTTGGTGTTATAGGTTCAACATGTTTTCACGTAATATAAATTTAGCACTTAAACTAATTTTTAAAAAAGTTTAAACTACAATCATTTGAATTCACAAAAACATGAAATTACATATTAAAAAATAGTTTAAGTTGTTAAATTTTAATATGTCGACGACAAACCAAGCCTAGGCATCCGGTCCTTAGAATTTTCTTTGGTCGGTCAGTTGGTGTTATAGGTTCAACATGTTTTCACATAATAGAAATTTAACAGTTAAACTAATTTTTAAAAAAGTTTAAATTACAATCATTTGAATTGACAAAAACATGAAATTACATATTAAAAAATAGTTTAAGTTGTTAAATTTTGATACGTCGACGACAAACCGAGCCTAAGCATCCAGTCTTTAGAATTTTCTTTGGTCGGTCAGTTGGTGTTATAGGTTCAACATGTTTTCACGTAATAGAAATTTAACAGTTAAACTAATTTTTAAAAAAGTTTAAATTACAATCATTTGAATTCACAAAAACATGAAATTACATATTAAAAAATACTCCCTCCGTTTCAAAATATAGGATGTTTAAGGTAATGCACACATATTAAGATAGTTTACTTTTCTTTTAAAAAGTATCATATATATTTAAATTAAAAAAAGATTCAACCAATAATAAAGAAGACTGCATAAATAATGATTACAGATTATTAAATATATATTAAAATTTGTATGGAAAGTTACAAGACATCTTATATTTTGAAACAAAGAAAAGAGGCTAAAACATCTTATATATTGAAACGGAGGGAGTAGTTTAAGTTGTTAAATTTTGATACGTCGACGACAAACCGAGCCTAGGCATCCGGTCCTTAGAATTTTCTTTGGTCGGTCAGTTGGTGTAGGTTCAACATGTTTTCACGTAATATAACACTTAAACTAATTTTTTAAAAAGTTTAAATTACAAACATTTGAATTCACAAAAACATGAAATTACATATTAAAAAATAGTTTAAGTTGTTAAATTTTAATATGTCGACGACAAACCAAGCCTAGGCATCCGGTCCTTAGAATTTTTTTTGGTCGGTCAGTTGGTTTTATAGGTTCAATATGTTTTCATGTAATATAAATTTAGCACTTAAACTAATTTTTTAAAAAGTTTAAACTACAATCATTTGAATTCACAAAAACATGAAATTACATATTAAAAAATAGTTTAAGTTGTTAAATTTTAATATGTCGACGACAAACCGAGCCTAGGCATCCGGTCCTTAGAATTTTCTTTGGTCGGTTAGTTGGTGTTATAGGTTCAACATGTTTTCATGTAATAGAAATTTAACAGTTAAACTAATTTTTAAAAAAGTTTAAATTACAATCATTTGAATTCACAAAAACATGAAATTATATATTAAAAAATAGTTTAAGTTGTTAAATTTTGATACGTCGACGACAAACCGAGCCTAGGCATCCGATCCTTAGAATTTTCTTTGGTCGTCGGTCAGTTGGTGTAGGTTCAACATGTTTTCACATAATATAACACTTAAACTAATTTTTTAAAAAGTTTAAATGACAAACATTTGAATTCACAAAAACATGAAATTACATATTAAAAAATAGTTTAAGTTGTTAAATTTTAATATGTCCACGACAAACCGAGCCTAGGCATCCGGTCCTTAGAATTTTCTTTGGTCGGTCAGTTGGTGTTATAGGTTCAATATGTTTTCACGTAATATAAATTTAACATTTAAACTAATTTTTTAAAAAATTTTAAACTACAAACATTTGAATTCACAAAAACATGAAATTACATATTAAAAAATAGTTTAAGTTGTTAAATTTTAATACGTCGACGACAAACCGAGCCTAGGCATCCGGTCCTTAGAATTTTCTTTGGTCGGTCAGTTGGTGTTATAGGTTCAACATGTTTTCACGTAATATAAATTTAGCAATTAAACTAATTTTTTAAAAAGTTTAAACTACAATCATTTGAATTCACAAAAACATGAAATTACATATTAAAAAATAGTTTAAGTTGTTAAATTTTAATATGTCGACGACAAACCGAGCCTAGGCATCCGGTCCTTAGAATTTCCTTTGGTCGGTCAATTGGTATTATAGGTTCAACATGATTTCACGTAATATAAATTTAACAGTTAAACTAATTTTTAAAAAAGTTTAAATTACAATCAATTGAATTCACAAAAACATGAAATTACATATTAAAAAATAGTTTAAGTTGTTAAATTTTGATACGTCGACGACAAACCGAGCCTAGGCATCCGGTCCTTAGAATTTTCTTTGGTCAGTCAGTTGGTGTTATAGGTTCAACATGTTTTCACGTAATAGAAATTTAACAGTTAAACTAATTTTTTAAAAGTTTTAAACTACAATTATTTGAATTCACAAAAACATGAAATTACATATTAAAAAATAGTTTAAGATGTTAAATTTTGATACGTCGACGACAAACCGAACCTAGACATCCGGTCCTTAGAATTTTCTTTGGTCGGTTAGTTGGTGTTATAGTTTCAACATGTTTTCACGTAATTTAAATTTAACAGTTAAACTAATTTTTAAAAAAGTTTAAATTACAATCATTTGAATTCACAAAAACATGAAATTACTTATTAAAAAATAGTTTAAACTGTTAATTGACGACAAACCGAGCCTAGACATGTTTTCACGTAATATAAATTTAGCAATTAAACTAATTTTTAAAAAAATTTAACTACAATCATTTGAATTCACCATACTTAATACGTCGACGATAATTTCTTTGGTCGGTCAGTTGGTGTTATAGGTTCAACATGTTTTCACGTAATGTAAATTTAACACTTCAAATAAATTTTTAAAAGTTTTAAACTATGAATTCACAAAACATGAAATTACATTTTAAAAAAAGTTTAAACTGCTAAATTTTAATACGTTGACGAGAAATCGAGCCTAGACATGATTTCTTTTAATTGGTCAGTTGGTGTTATAGGTTCAACATGTTTTCACGTAATATAAATTTAAGACAATTTAAGACTTAAACTAATTTTTTAAAAGATTTAGACTAAAATCGTTTGAATTCACAAAAACATGAAAATTAATAAATAAACATTTTTAACAATAGTTTAAGCTATTAAATTTTAATACGTTGACGACAAACCAAGCCTAGACATCCGGTCCTTAGGATTTCCTTTGGTCGGTTAGTTGGTGTTATAGGTTGAACATGTTTTTACGTGATAAAAATTTAACTCATAAACTAAATTTTAAAAAAATTTAAACTAATGAATTCCCAAAAACATGAAATTACATATTAAAAATAGTTTAAGCTGTTAAATTTTAATATGTTGACGATTTTCATGTACTATAAATTTAACACATAAACTAATTTCTTAAAAGTTTTAGACTAAAATCGTGTTTGTATTCACAAAAAACATGAAATCATTAAATAAAAATAGTTGAAGCTGTTAAATTTTAATACATTGACGATAAACCGAACCTAGGCATCCGGTCCTTAGATTTCCTTTGGTCGGTTCAACATATTTTCACGTAATATAAATTTAACACATACAGTAACTAATTAATAAACTTAAATATATTAAACTCACAAAAAATAAACATTTATAAAAAATATCCTAAGGACTTTTGACATTTTAGTGTTTTGTTAAATTTTAATACTTTGATGATAAATAATTGGATTTAGTTTAACAGTTGAACCTACGTTGGGTTTAAGATAAAGCCCATATTATATAAAAACAACCCATTAAGTAAACGGCGTCGTTTTCGGTAGATAGCTCTATTGGGTTGCCCTAAAACATCATCTCCCATGAGTAGCAGCGTATATAAGTTGCGTTTTCTTTCTGCTTTACCTCTCCAATCTCAGTGTTTTTTTTTATGGCTTAGGATTTGAATTGAAAGTTAAAACTTTTCGTATTTGAGCAGTGTTTAATTTTTGTGTTAGGTCATCTAACAAAGCAAGATTGGTTTAACTTCGTACCAATTTTGTGTCGGAAGATGACAACATTATTAGTTAATAGACCTCCATGGGCATATTTATCTTCATGGAACTCTTCTCTTTCCATGGAGTAGCTCTACGGAGGTCACACTTCCACACTTATATTTACGTATCTCTGTCCGAATCAATCTCTAATCATCATTGCCATTGGTTGAGTTCATGAATTTAATTATCTTGTTGTAGTAGTTTCTTAGAACAGTGTTTTTATATTGTTTGTTGAATCTTTAAGTTACTGTCTTGAGATTCCAATATTTTTAGTTTGCAGTCATCCTTAAAGCAAATAGGTTATAACCTCTTTACCAAATTTGTGTCGGAGATGACGACATTGATTTTGCCTCTCCATGACAATTTTTCTTCATTGGGATTATTTTTCTACTACTTCCATGGAGTAGATCTATGGATGGGCACATTTTTTGGTTTTTAATCATTACATTATTTCAGCAGCCTGACGATTTCTTGGATGAACAAAGCTAACAACAAAAACAAACCAATGAAGCATTTGTCCATTGAAACAGAGCAGTAACAAGAAAAAGGATTTTAATTTTTAGTAATATGATTCATTGAGGAATTCTTACTGAGTCTGATATAAGTGAGACCGGCTTTAATATTATGGGTTTTGCTGAGTAAGTTGAATAATTGAGTTTGAAATTGAATGTCATAAAATATTCTCCCCCAATATGTAGGTTTCGTTTCAGTACATTTTCTTCGTATTAACACTTTGATTAGCCTCTAAATAAAAAATACCAAACTAGTACTAAAGAAATGATTTTTGAAGAATTGTTAATATATCTTCTTCTAACCATTATAACACAAAAAGGGCCTCGTATGTAAAAAGCCCACAAGCCCAAATGATCGAATTGTCCTGACTGGTTCATCTAGATATTCATATTAGTCTACGCGTAAAAGATTAGTTTATTGGAGAAAACAATGACGCGGGGAAAAGTAAACAAACACGGACCCGACGACGTATAAGCGACCCAGCCCCGAGTCGCACCGCCTGGGTTGGTCTAAAGTCTTCCATACTTACTCGGTTTATCATCTTTTAAAAAATTTAAATTAATTACACCCTAACACAGTCTTTACTCTCTTTAGTCTTAAGTTTTAATAAACTCTTTGATTATTACTTTTATTATTTCAACTGTATGACTATTTTCTTAATTCACGAATGAGTCTCACATGCGTACTCGATCCCGGTCCAAATTTTCCCATCTTTGTAATCGGTAGTATAATAAATACGTCATGGTCATATATATAAAGGACTCATTACAAATCGTATCATAATCAAAGATACAACATGGTTGGTGGGAACTAAATATATCTATTCATTGATAATATATATAAACTATTCTAAATACCTCGAGTTAATGATATATGCTATTTAATTTTAAGGTGAAACACGCGTAATCTTAGTATGCCTTTATGTAATAATGCTACATAGTTTTTGGTATGACCGTAATAACACGCGTAATCTTTTAAGTTTCTTTATGTAATGCTACATAGTTCTTGTATGTATGTTATTATAAACTTATAATTATGAAGCTTTGAATATTTTATAACAATATATAAAAAGGAAGGTAAAATTTAATTAACCGTCGATTGTCGAAACATATTCAAGTCATAAATCTGGACCCAGAATAATATAATCCACAGGATGTCAACGGTCAACATTCCAATTCAGTTCACAAACCTAGATCAAACGTTCCATTTCATACTAATTTTCTCTTTCAAAGCTTTACACAACCTTTGACCATGTCTCTCTTTATATATTAGTATTATATAAGTAGAAACCCACGAACATGCATATATAAAAACACGTCAAACAAACATATATTTATACAAATCCCATAAACCCCGTTTCAGTCTTCATCAAATCATCATCTAGAGAGAATATTAGATTTTTGTTAAGTACCAAACAAACAAACAAAGATATAAAGAAATAATGGTGTTACCTTGGAGATCAAGTGGAGGAGGAGTAGCAAAGAGACGTAATCAATTGACTTCCGGCGATATCTCCGTCGTGGAAACCAAGATTCCTGCTCAAATCCGATCATCATCGAGGATGGAGCGGATTAGGTCACCACGGGTACAGTTGACACCGCGTGATGCGGTTGAGATAAGTCGGAGACTAGAAAACGCGTCGGCACGTAAGGAATATGCCGAGTGTTTCGAGCTTGTTAGCAAAATCAAGAACTTGGGAGGAGGAGGAGGAGACACGAACAAAAAGTATTTGGTCCAAAACGGCTGCGTTTTGTCGCTGTCTTCTTGTTTCGAAACATTCTCTGAGGGGCGTGATATACACGTGCGTCTCCTCGAGGAGATCTTGTATATTCTGTCTTCCTGGTTGCCTCTGAGTCGGTCAGAAGGTTTCTCGAAGATGGGATCAACGGCTTCGCTTGACTGTCTCGTACGGTTCTTGAACTCCACGGACGCTAAAACGAGACAAAACGCTGCGTTCTGCATCAGAGAAGTTATTGCAGTAGACAAGAGGTACGTGAATGCGTTAACAGATACCGAAGGAGCTTGTGAAGGATTAGTTAAGATCATCAGAGACTCTGTTTCGACTAGCTCCACGAAAGCATCTCTAATGGTGATTTACAGAGCGGTTTCGTGTAACGACAAGATAGCTACAAGATTCGTTAGATTGGGTTTGGTTGAACTGATCACAGAGATGATGGTGAACAACAATGCAGAAAAGAGCGTTTGCGAGAGATCACTAGTTGTTCTAAACGCTACATGCGATAACGAGCAAGGCAAAGAAGATGTTCTTAGAAACGCTTTGATCGTTCCTCTTCTAGTGAAGAAGATTCTTCGAGTATCGGATCTCGCGACACAATGTTCTGTCTCGATTCTTTGGAAGCTATGGAAGAATAATAACGGACAAGGTGATGATCGTTTGTTAGTTGAAGCTCTTCAAGTTGGTGCTTTTGAGAAACTCTTAGTGCTTTTACAAGTCGGGTGCGAGGAGAAGACGAAGGAGAAAGCTAGCGAGCTCTTGCGGAATCTAAACCGTTGTAGAAACGAGATCGAGAAGACGAACTGTGTCGAATCTTCGATGCATTTGAAGAATGTGAAGAAATCTTTTTAATCAAACAAACACAATACAACAACACAAGACACTAATATTCTTTGTAGTTACTCTGTTTCTAATACTCTGTTTTTGAATTTTTTTTTTTGGTTTGAATCATTATTATGTATCAACAGTTAAATACAGTTTTTGTCCATCACTGATCAAATCTACATCAATAATTTTACCTTCATCTTCAGACAATATACAAGAAGCTTCCGGGACTTTTAGTTGCTCCGCTGCAGTTTTTACAAGTTCTTCGATGCTTCGAGGCACCCACATTACAATACCACGTCTTCTTTTCTCTTTTGTATCATCAGGATGTAAAGAATACACTGTACACTTCTTCTTATACACTTTATCTGCAGATTATTCGAATAAACAAACCGCTCATTAGTCTTACATATATTAGAAACATTGCTACCTTGACCTATATGTCGATTAAACTACCTTTAAACTCTTTGGAACCACTCGGAAACGAAGAGATCTGAGAACTCTTTGCGTCTTCGAGTAACTTTATCAACATCTTGTTCCCACAACCCAAGGCTTCATCTAGTGGAGTATTTCCCCATCTAATTCAAATACAAAAAAAAACAACTCAGAAACCGCCAAAAACAAACCACTCTTTATTTGGTAAGATAAGGAATAAAAAAAAGCATTTACCTGTCTTTTGCAAGAACATTAGCACTTGCTTCTACCAATTGGATTGCCAAGACATAAAATCCTTCAGAGGCTGCTACATGAAGAGGTGTTCTGTGATCATAATCTTTGGAATTAGGATCGATTCCATTACTGAGAAGCCGTTTCAGGAAATCGCTGTCTCCTTTCGCAACCACGGTACAAAGGAAAGTCCCAGCGTTCTCAATATTTAACGTAGCTCCTTCTTTCACAAGTAACGCCGCAACACGATCATTCCCATTCTTGATTGCTTCTAATAACGGCGTGTTTCCCAACTTATCTTTGACATTTACATCTACTGATTCTTGAATAAGGTATAGAGTAATGTCTTCATATCCTCTTGAGGCTGCAAGATGCTGTCAAGAGCAAAAAACATGTTTAGATATGTTCTAAATTCAATTAAAGAAACCAAACAGCTCTAATTAAGACCGTACCAAAGGAGATCTTCCGTCATAATCTGTTTTATTCGGGTCAGCTCCAGCTCGAATCAAACTCTTAAGCTGATAAAGATCACCGTAGAAAGCTGCGCTATTCAACTTCAAAGCTAGCTCTGCCTCTTGTTTACTGATATGAAAGGTTATATCGGATTCCAATTGCTTAATCCGAACATTAGATTCTTTCCCTTCAAGCAGATTGTTTAGAATCCTCCGTCCATCGTGGAAATAGATCTCGAGAATGTTCATAAAAGATTGCTTATCGAGCCTTAGAAGCCGACATAGCTCGGAAACTCGAACTGTGTAAGGCTGAGGAATGTTGCATAGGATTGAAATCTCTCCAAAAGAATTATCTGGTTGTAAAAGTGCCACTATTTCTTCAGAACCATCCTTAGTTATACCTATCTCCTCCTGATTTAAATCAAAAACATTTTGATTTTACCAAATTTGAATTTTAAACATTCTAAAGCTTATATTGACGAAAAAGGCTAAATTTTTGTTTACCAATACACCGTGACAAACGAAGTAGAGTTGATCAACAACGCTTCCTTGCTCCATAATAACTTCTCCAGGGAGGAAGAACTCTTCATGAAGTCTTATAACCTGTAATAAAATCAAAAGTGTGCTCTTGAGTTACCTGAAGATATTTGATATTTACAGTCCAAGTCAAAAGGCTTACAATCTGGTTAATGAATTCAGACGAACACCCACGAAAGAGAGGAACTTTCTCAATATACGGCAAGTATAAAGTTTGCGCAATCTGCAGTAAAAACGTAAGTTTACATTTTGCTCATCATCTGAATTAAACATCTCTAACGCATTTATCATATATACCTTAGCACGGATAGAGACAGGGATGTCTTGAAGAGCAGCTACCTCAGTGTAGCTACTTTCGTACTGCAACCGCAAATGTCCTGTGATCTGACCACGGATGTTTCTACCTAGTTTGTTTCTATTCATATACCTCATTATATCCGCCATCTTATCCCGGAATCTCTCTGTTTTTGAACCTTTTACAATCAAAGCTGTCATGTTACCAATCAAGTAAGCTCCTAGAATCATATCGAATGAAATGTACACCATGGCGAATATCATTTCCCGCATATTAACCGCGTGTATATCTCCATAACCTGCATCAAAAGAAACATACGAATTAGGGGATGTGCATATAAAACAGAATCAAAGCAAAAGAGTCACTAAGTTTTCAGTTACCAGAACTTACCAACAGTTGCCATAGTAACAACTGCAAAGTACATAGAAGTAGTGTATCTAGTCCAAAGATCGATCTCTCTAAACTTCGAGTAACTGTAATCTCCCAACTTCAAACTTCCGATCCAAGTGTACCCTTCTTGAGAAGCAGGCAGCGTCGTGGCCAAGTAATAGAAGATACAAGCCGCAGTGTGAGTGCAATAGAGCTCGACGAATATAAGCTTGACGATTCTTGTGAAAAGGTAATTGATCCTTATATCTTTCTCCATCTTGTGGAAAAACAAAATCACTCTATGAACTCGATATAGCCTTATCAACAATAGATACCTCACTTCTTCTTTTTCACCTGCAGCCTGTTTTCAAATTCACAGTTTTAAACACCTCGTTTGGTTTATCACGGTTTTAGCAAAAATCAAAGAGTAAAAAAGTGTACCTTGTAGATGATATCCCATGGCATGCAAGCAAGTAAATCAATGATAAAAGATGATTTTAAGTACCTGCAAAAATGGCAAACACCATGAAGAGGTGTTAAGCTCATTCCTTTGAATACAAGATACCGTAAGAAGACAGAAACAGAGGAGAGTATTAATACCGTAAAGCGATAGAGCTGCGTCTATAGACCATTCTGTAAGTGTGGCTATCACGATAAGCGACGAAGAATGTCAAGACAATATCCATTAAGAAAGCGATCTGACCAGCGATATCGAGGATGAAGAGATTCTCAGGTAATCCTCTGAAGAAACCGAATTCGAGTGGAGTGAAGAAGGAAGAATAAAGTGCCCATATCATTATAAACATCGTCCACGCCTTGTACCACCTACGTAACGTAATGGAAGAATCTTGTGATCAATCTTTAGATTCTTGAAGTAGCTAAACTAAACTCATTAGTGATCTAAACTCATGGTCGTTAGAATTTTTAACGAACGGATTAATTGTGATTATACGTGTCATAAAAGTTGGCGGGGAAACGAATGAATGAATAACCGAAGAAAAATGTAATGACAATAAAAGAAAAAAAAAAGGTTAAAAACCACAATCAAGCCCCTGAGTTTTTATTTTCACTACAATTGACCCCAAAACTTTGTTAAGCTGACGATATTACCTTCTAAATTTATTGATTTGATTTAAGTTGGTAACTTAAAAAATCTAATAAACTAATGTATGTAAGATTTAGTCTTAATCAATAGCTACCCTAAAACCATATAGCAAAGTAAGTAGACTAGAATAGAATTAAAATATAAAGTGTAGGGGTTACTTGTGAAACAATAGAAAAAAAACAAGGATTCAGAATATAAATTCAGAAAATATGTTTTTACCGGTTATCGGGATGGACAATGGAGCCTCTGGAGATATCTCTGATTCCATTAATGACGGTGAACTTGCCGCCGCTACCTCCGGCGGAGTCTAACCCTAAGAAATTTGCGAGGGGATTGAATCTATTCCCTCGCGATTCTACGATCCCATCGCTGAAATCATCAACCTCGTAATCCTCCAATTCCACGGCCGATTCTCCGCCGCTCCGGTAAGAAGCTCCGCCGCCGCCGCCGCTACTTCCGCCCATTACACTTCTTGATCGAGAAATTAGGTTTAACCAGATAATCGGATATTTGAAGAAGACAATAATCTCTTCTCTCTCTCTCTCTCTTTTTTGTTTCTTCTCCCTTCTCTCTCTCTCTCTCTTATTTCCTTTTTGTGATTTTTCAGTTACGCCTAAAATTGGCGCCTGAGTTTGAAAACTTTCAGATAGAGAAAAAAAAAACAAATCAGCAACTCAAGTTAATTCGATGACTAATAACATCGAAGCAGCCAAATTTATAGAAATTTTTTCGTTATTATTTTTTTGGTTAGTGCTGTAAAAGTGCTGTTGTTGTTATTATTATTTTTAATCAAAGTTCAAATCTTCATTGTAATTTTGTTCAAAAAAAAGAATATTTAATATGCATTTATGTCTTCACATTTATGACCTATGAAGAGCACCACATAAGTGATTAGAGTCTTTTATGACCACAAGAATATACAAGTTATTAGTTATGTGATAAAGTTTTGATGATGTGCTCCAGATTACGTTGAAGAGTCACTTAGCTTATCTCTCATTTTTGTTCGTAAAAGGTTTCTTCCTTTTTAATGCAAACCGGTTTATCTTTTATCACGTTCATGCATAAGTGCTCAGAGAATGATACTTCAGAAAGGATAATTCAATACTTCTGATTTCTGTTAGTAGTAGTTATTGTTTGGTAACGTAGGTCGAACCCGATTGGTGTGTTTGTGTTTGTCAGTGTGTATGTATTAGATGTGGATAGACTCTAAACTGAAATGTCCCTAAATTTTTGATTCCCGTTGTGCTAACTTTACCACTATAAAAATTCACGTGACAATTTGAACCAAATGATTGAGTGCTTTCAATTAGGTCAGAGGTAATTTAGTTATATAATTTATGTTCTAATGGGTAATAATAGTTTATATCAATTGTGCATTAACCGACCTTTGCTTTTGGTCTGTTCTCTCATTTGTTTTGTAGACTCCTTTTCAAGTTACAAACAAGATAGCACAACGTTGTTATTTCCTTGCTTTTAAATTATATATCTCCATTGTGATGGAAAAAGCAGGATGCAAATTATATAAGTTATATATATAAGCATGCTGCATATGGTTGCCACTCACAAACAGTCCAAAAGTCACTAAACATGAATATGTTTAGTTAGTGGTCTTCCTTGTTGAATACTTGACCCCTAATGAGTTAATGGACATATTTGACCCCTAATTGGTTTCCGGAACACATGTATTTGTTTAATACCCCACAAAGTGTTTTAAGATATGATTGTTAAATTATCCACTTTTGGTTTAACAAAACTAGAATGAAACGACCATATATATCAGTCAATTATCGAACAACCTAGTATTATGTATGGTTGGCTCATCATTAATGAATTTTTTTGTCACCAAAGTGAAGTGTTAACCACATGAAAGGCTGAAACTGCTAGGAACTGACACAGTGTCAGGATAATCCCGATAACTATACTCAAATATCTATTGATCCTCTGAAACTACAGATAACAAGATTTGAGAATTCTAGATCAGGAATTGATAGTGTTCTCTGAGAATTTTAACAGAAGATGTTTTACCAGGACAAAGATTTTGAAACACTGTCTTTTTTCAAAGATGTTGAGCTCTCCAATCAACAGCGGAAACCTCGTCATCCTCCTCATCGCTGGAGGATTCTTCCTCGGTCTTCTTCGGCTTTTTAACAGACCCCTCAGAGGTTTTACTACGCTTTGCTAATCTAGCCGCTTTAAGTTCCATTTTCCTCCTCTTCAGAATCTCCACTTTCTCGTTGTATGATCTAGCAGAAGAAGATTAAAAGGAGAAGCCAAGTGTTTACTTAATGGTTAATATTGAACAAGTCCCAACACTTTCATCTTCTTGCTATTTAACCAAGTAATGTAACAAAATACCTTTGCTCTCTTTGTTCCTCCTCTTCTATAGTTTCAGCAGCATCGACCTAAGAATTAGAGTGTGGAAAGAGAGGTTGTCAAGTTTTAAAGATAGAGCTTATGATGTTGGCAGCAATTATTTTATAGTTACAGAAAGTTATCTGACCTCTTCTTCTTCCATGCGGCTATCCACTACTTGAAGATCTTCTTGTATCAACTTCTCAAATTCTTTATATTCATCCCTGAAAATAGATCCATGTTCATATAAGTTCACAAAGAGAGTTATTCGGTACAAAGTCTTTTACAATCTCATGAAATGTAACAGAACCAAAACAGTAAGCTTTCAATTTGATTTTCTGCATCTTAAAAAGCAAAAACAAGAAAACTCACTTGATGTCTGGTTTGACGAGCTTTATTCCACGGGCAAGCAGGTCAGCTTCTTTATTATCAAAAAAACCGGATGGAAGGGCACCTTTCACCGCTGGTTTCGTTTCTGAACCACCTGTAGTCTGTGTCTGACTCTCTTGAGGTTCACTGGTGGTATTGGTATTTGAAGAATCGGTTATCTGATTATCAAAGAATCCGGCTGGAAGAGGTCCCTTTGTCTTGCTTGTTTCTGAACCTGTAGACTGCTTTGATTGCTGTATATTCTTGGAATTTTCCAATTCTACTTCTCCAGATTCTGAACATATATATTTTAACTAGTAAGGTTTTTGCCATGATACACAATAACGGAAACTCAATTGACAAATAAAACTACCCTTGAGAGTGCATTAGCCAGTCATGATTACCTCTAGCAGGCTCACGATTTTCGAAGAAATTTGGCGGAAGAGCAGATGATGTCTGAGGTTTGGATGGTTTAGCAAATGTTTCAGATTTTGCTGGCTGAGTTGCAGCAGGTTTGCTACCCCGTTGAACTCCAGCTGCACTAGCCTTTAGATTATCGATTGCCTGTCCCAACAATTCATCAACCAAACCAAAGTTACTAAGACAAAAGAACATAAACAGAGCCAGCTACTGAAGAAGTTAATTAACAAAGTCCCACAATTCAGTAGCAGCAATCCATAATCCATATAAAAGCATGAACTTAACTCTTAACAGTTAACACCAACCATCAATGTATCTATGCAAATCATGTTAACTCTTATAGAGCAGAAGAGACTGACTATATGAGCATTGGAATAATTACCTCGTGATGCTTACGAGAAGCTTGGTGTACATCCCAGAGTGATTCAGATTTCAACACGACATTGCAGACTCGACACACAGGCTGGTCTGATTCATTGTACCTACAAACAATTCCAATAAACACATAAATCTTCATCCCAAACTGTAATCACCTCTATAACTACAGCTCAAGCCCAATCCCACAAAATTTTATGATGATAGAATCGTTTACCTAACGAGAGGAGAATCTATGCGTGTATCTTTCTTCTTAGCGTTGAGTTTAGAGCGAAACATCGCCTTCTTCTTCGCTTGAGCATCCATCACTCTCCTTGGAAGCAACAACAAACCCAGGTAATGAATACGAGAAGATCTGAGAAATTCGTCTAGTACAAATCCTTAGAAGATGGATTTCACCACAACCTAGCCTAAGACCATCAGGATCAAAACGTCTCCCTCCTCCGTTCTTCTTCTCCGCAATCTCTTCTACGGGTCGGGTCGGGTCGATCGAAGCCGGGTTTAGTCTTACAACTTTTGGGCTGATTCTGGGCCGCTAACAAATACTGGGCTGATAACAAATACTGGGCCACTCAATAATATCTCATTGGTTATTAAATTATGGATTATTCACAGCAAAAATAAAAATCAATAAATTTTTTTATTTCTTTTTTTTGGGGAAATATCAAAACCATGAAAAACATAGTTATAAGAACATTGGTATGAAGTTTTTGAATTAAGCTCACAAGAAGTTGTTTATTATTATTAACTTTTTGTCAACTGAGTTTAAAAGAAATACTTTCATTTGTTACCAAACTAACAAATTGTAAAGTTTTTGAATCTGAGAGTTCATCATAAGGTTGAGACCATTTTTTTTGTAACAATAATGAATAAACTCCTTCATGCCTTTGTAAGCTGCAACGCCTCCACGAATAACTCCTTCAGAGAAGCGTTTGAAGCTGCAACTCTCTGCGATGTGATGTCCAAATCTTTACCCGATCTGTTGAACACACACACACAAAAAACACAGTTAAAAAATAGTTGGAACGTTGAGTGTGTGTGTGTTTGGTTTAGTCTCAATACTTACGGATCAAAAATGAGTCCTCCAGCTTCTTTAACGATCACAATCCCTGCTGCAATGTCCCTGTCAAAAATATTGATATTATGCCATCAAGATCTAATCGTGTTTCTGCAAGATTGAAACTGATTTATAATCCAAGCAAAGCGGAAGAAAGAAAAGACAATTTACCATGGACCACCGAAACCAACTTCATAGAAGATATCAACTCTTCCACACGCGACACCACAGAGGTCCAGTGCGCACGAGCCACTCATCCTAAGGGACCTAACCTGGTGAATGAATCAAAGAGAAGACACAATCATGAGTTTTGGCAGAGGTTATAGAGCCAAGTGGTGGAGTTCCAAAATTCTCTCAATAAACTTTCACCTTGGTTAACAAACTGTTGATTCTGTTGGTTGTATCGTCTAATGTAGCTTTATCACGTTTAGTACCAGCCTGTAATGCAATTTGCCATATAAACCCTGAGTAAGAGGCCCCAAAGCAATCTAGTTTGATAGTGTAGAAAAAAAGGAGCCAGGTTTTTACCTCTGTTACGAGCAAAGCAGTAACAAGTTCACTCTGAGTTGACACTGCAAAAAAGAACGTTGTTTGAGTTAAAAAAAAAAAATGGAAGAACTCCACACTCTAAACCAGCGTAAGCTATCTTCTTGATGGCCATAGACAGAGAGATCAACAAAATCTTCAAGTCTCTCTATAGAACAAATGCTAACCTTTAATTGGCTTTCCATTCAAGAATGCTCCTTTCCCTTGGACACCGGTATATAGCTGTTTTATCATTGAATATCATGTTAAAAACGTCACCATACATTCATTGATCAAAGAAACTATCTATAATGGTAACTGATTGAAGAAACTTGAACCATCATTAGAAGGATCTACACATTACCTCATCCATAATCGGATTAAAAACAACGCCAACCACAGGGATTTTTCCAATGGTAAGTCCAATGGAAACGCACACAAAAGGGAACCTGAGAATAATCAGCATTTGGTCTTGTTTCAATACAATGTGAGAAACGAAACACACACAATCATTTAAATGGAAAAGTCAGGCAAGAACATATATGTTTACCCGTGAACGAAATTAGTAGTTCCATCAAGAGGATCAACAATCCAAGTTGGTTCATCAGTTAGTTCAGTCACACCGAATGCAGCTGTAGTTTCTTCTCCAATGAACTAAAAACCCATAGCCAAAAAAACTCTCATTATCAATGCAAGGAAGAAGGAGGAGCTAACAAAGATCCAACAAAAGGGGGAATTCAACGTTAGAGAAGGAATAATAAATCACCTTGTGGTTGGGGAAAAGCTGCTTGAGATGATTAAACACGAGTTCTTCACATCCTTTATCAGTCTCTGTCACCAAATCCACCTAAGAAACAACAACAAATTTCAGGAACCAAAGTAAGATAGATTCCAAAACAAAATTGACACTCTGTGATTAGAAGAAGCAATTCCCACTTTGTGGGATTATGTAAGATGAAATAAAGATGCAATCTTGCAAGAAAAAGTTGTTAGAGCAGAGGGAAAAAATAAAATAAAAACCTGGCCTTTGTGTTCAACATGTTTGGTCTCGTAAAACCCTTTACGAATGACCTGGAGAATGAAACCAAATAAGCCAAATTAAATCATGATTACCCCCAAAAGATCGTTCAAAACCCAAGGAGATCGAATAAGAGAGAAAGAGATAGAGAGACCTGTCCAGCTTTTTTAGCGGCATCAATGGCAGCAGCCAAGAACTGATCTAGAGAATCTACATTAAATTCAATGTCGCCCAATAAAATTAAAAAAAAAAAAAAAAAAGCAAATGAGAAAACAGAGGAATAGAAACGTAGGAGAACTGAAGAAGTTAACTGAGATTTGAACCCTTGTTGTCTTTACCATTGTCCGCCATATTCGATGAAAGGAGGAAGAGAGAAGACGAAAAGAGTGATGCCTTTGGCTTTGCTTTAGTTGTGTGGATGGTTATCTCTTCTTTCTTACTTCTTAGAAAACCAAAAAGTTACGGTTTTCTTTTTGTGGTTGGGTATAAACCGAATATTCTAGGCATCTCTAATCTTCCAATAGATACAAAATTACCCAATTTGGATCCGATATTACCCCAATAATCAAAGCTTTGAGATTCGTTTCCCAAAAGCTAACTTAACCAATTTGAAGGATTAGATTCGACCTTAATTTTGATATCCAAGACTATTTTACGGGTTCGGGGTGAATCCGAGTCGGTTTGGGCTTGACACATTTATTGGACTAATTTTGAATTGTTATGGGCCGGACTCACCATGTAATGTTTTTAGTCCAAAAGAGTCAAAATTATCATTAACATAAATGGTAAAATCGTGTATCAAAAGAAAGGGAAAAAAGCTTTAAAATACTTCATCTATTTTCTATTTTTTATTTGGAAGTTTAATATCTTGTCTTTTTTGGTTGGAAGAAAAATACCTCACTTAATTGAAACGTGTGATTTAATACTCAAATTAATAAATTTTGTTAGTTTCATACTTACGATTTTTTGACAAAAATAAAATTCCGTTTTTACCCTTACTATGTCAATTAATAATTAATTTTAAATGACATGGTATTAATTTATGGACAATTCTTGGGTTCACCCCCACTTAATTAAGGAAACAAATTATTAATTAAAAAGCAAAATATGTATATCATTCAATTTTAAAGTTATTAATTCTAAACATTAAATTATAGTTTTAATTATAATATGTAAGTCTAAATTACTTTTTTATAAACCCAAACCGACATATAATTTTGTTTAATTGTGTAATTTAAACCCTAATCATTTTTTTATAAACCCAAATTGAAATACAATTTTGTTTAATTGTAAAATCTAAACCCTAACCACTCTTTTATAAACCCAAACCGACATATAATTTTCTTGAATTTTAAAATCTAAACCCTAACCACTCTTTTATAAACTCAAACCGATATATAAATTTGTTTGATTGTAAAATCTAAATCCTAACCACTCATTTGTAAACCCAAACCGACATATAATTTTGTTTAATTATACAATCTAAACCCTAACCACTATTTTGTAAACCCAAACCAATATATAATTTTGTTTAATTGTAAAATCTAAACCCTAATCACTCTTTTGTAAATCCAATTTTTTTTAATTATAGGTTTATTTGAATTAAAATTAAATTTATTTAATATTTCTTTTTATTAATTTTAATTCAAATAAAATTATAAATTAATATCATATCATTTAAAATTAATTATTAATTGACATAGTAAGAGTAAAAATGGAATTTTATTTTTGGCAAAAAAATCATAAATATGAAACTAACAAAATTTATTAGTTTGAGTATTAAATCACATGTTTTAATTAAATGGAGTATTTTTCTTCCAACCAAAAAAGACGAGGTATTAAACTTCTAAAAATAGATGAAGTATTTTTAAGCTTTTTTCCCTCAAAAGAAATAAATCATTTTTTACGTAATTTATTCCTTTCATACCGTTGGTATTCATTCATTCATTGTATACAATCCAAATTTCAAATTACGTACTCAAAAAGGAAAAGCTTTTCCCTTTTCTAGTCTTTTTCATTTTTTTTTTTTTTTGTCATGATGTCACATAACAATGCTATAAACATAGATAATCATTTCACATGATCTGATTCTGATCTGAGGCCTATGGTTTAATAAAAACGATTAAACAGTTTCCAACACGTGCTGCTGTATAATTACGTGTATATATATATATACATATACAGTCTCCGTCGTCTTAGAAAGAAATAAGAATGAGTATCTTCTTTGTCTACTCCGTCGTCACCTTCTTCTTTATCCTTCTTCTCTCTTCAGCTCGGAGCTATGATTACGGGTCGGGTCTCGAGTCACTCGCTCGTGGGATGCTCGAATCAGCTAAGGACCCTGAGTTCTTCGAATGGATGAGAGGGATCAGGAGGACGATTCACGAGAACCCAGAGACTGGGTTCCAGGAGTTCAAAACGAGTCAACTCGTTCGAGACGAGCTCGACTCACTCGGAGTGAAGTATAAGTGGCCTGTCGCGAAGACTGGCGTCGTGGCTTGGATCGGATCCGGTTCCAAACCCGTTTTTGGACTTAGAGCAGACATGGACGCACTTCCGTTACAGGTTTTTGTTTTTCTGTTTTTGAAAATCTAAAATTAAATCCGATTTTTATGTTACTTTGACTAATGAGTTTGTAAAATTGGATGACTGTGATTGGTTAAAAAACAAAAAGGAATTAGTGGAATGGGAATCGAAGAGTAAAGTAGATGGAAAGATGCATGCTTGTGGTCATGATACTCATGTTGCTATGCTTCTTGGAGCTGCTAGGCTTCTTCAAACCAGCAAACACCTCATCAAGGTCTCTCTCTCTGTCTTTATATATATACACACAATAGAACATGTGCTTGATTGATTAAGTCAATTGTGTAGTACCCACATTCAATCATTTCGATGTAGACTGGTGTTTCCTCAGATTCTGATCTTCATTTATGTCTGTTTACTGTATGCCTATGATTGATTTATTGTATGCCCTGCAATGAGAATGTCAACTTTCTAAATGGGCCACATTCTGTTTTCTTGATTTTTTTTGGGTTTTTGAGTGAGTCAATAGTATGATATGGTTTATTGATTTGGTGGAACAAAATGCATAAATTTGAATGAAACAATAGTAATGTCTTAGTTGGATCAGATTCTGACTTTGGTGAATTTTTGGGCTTTTAAATGAAACAGTAGTGTGTGTGTGTGTACATACACACAAAAGTAACATGTTTAATTGATTATAGTGTGTGTGCCCCCAAGCAATCAAAATTTGAAATTTCTATAAGGTCAGATTCTCATTTGGTGAATCTTTCGGGGGCTTTTCAATTAAACACAATTTCTTGTTGTTGATTTTTGTTATTTGCAAAAGGGGACTGTGAAACTTGTGTTTCAACCAGGAGAGGAAGGTTATGGAGGTGCTAATGAAATGCTAAAAGATGAGATTCTAGACGACTTAGATGGGATTCTCAGCGTTCATGTCTTTCCATCTATCCCATCCGGTGGCATTGGCTCTAGGCCTGGGACCGTTCTTGCTGGTGCGGGATCGTTTACAGTGACGGTTCACGGTCAAGGTAGCCACGCAGCTACACCACACTTCTCTAAAGACCCAGTTCTTGCAGCTTCTTCCGCTGTTGTTGCTTTGCAACAGATTGTTTCACGGGAAATGGATCCACTCGAAGCTGGTGTAAGTTTGTTCTCCACTTTTAAAGCATTGTCAGAGTCAGAGTCTTGACTGAATGAGTGGCAATGAATGTTTATCAGGTCGTTACTGTTGGATACATTGAAGGAGGTCATGCAAAAAACGTAATACCGGAGAGTGCTAAATTTGGAGGTACTTTCAGAAGCTTAAGCAACGATGGTCTTCTATATATTCAAAGACGGATCAAAGAGGTATATATTATTCGTTATTACAACTTTATTTTGTTTCATTCGGGTTGGCCCCTAAACAATTCTTGATGATGCAGATTTCAGAGGCACAAGCATCAGTATACAGATGCAAAGCAGAAGTAAACTTCGAAGAGAAAAAGCCGTCACTTCACCCGGTAATGATGAACGACGAAGGCATATACGAGCATGGTAAAAAAGTAGCGGAAGCAATGATTGGAAAAAGTAACTTCCATGATTTTCCAGTGACAATGGGAGCAGAGGATTTCAGCTTCTTCACTCAAAAGACTAAAGCTGCGATTTTCGTGCTTGGGATAAAGAATGAGACGCTAGGTGCTGGTAAGCCGCTTCATTCGCCTTACTTCTTTGTTGATGAAGAAGCTCTTCCTCTTGGGGCTGCTCTTCACGCAGCCATGGCCGTTTCTTATTTGGATAAACATGGTCATGTCCATGACGATGAGGTTAAGAGTGAGTTATAGAATGTGTTACGTTCAGCATTTGGGGTAATTCGTAGACTTGTAATAATAATCATGCAAGTTGTATTGAAAACATGGAAATTAGGTGAGGTTAGGTTTCGGGGTTGGGAAGAATGTTTGTTGTTAGTCTAAACTGAAATAATGAAATTAGCTCGCGGTTTGACCAGCGGGATAAACCAATAGACTGATATTGTTTACGTGTTCACCCATTTTACAACAAAATGCATATTAAAAGTCACCAGAAAGCACCCACTTTCATTTAAAATAAATTGACACTATGCGAATAAAGAAAAAAAAAAGCAATTTGAAATTGAAAATTATCTTAACTTTAAACAATAGTGATTATTTCAAAAATATCATTAATTCATTATTGAGTCACACAAATTATATTTAAATTTGTTAACATGCATGTTGTTAAAAAAGGCATATGAAATGAATTAGGGGGTGTATTGAAATTATGATTTTGAAGGTTTTTATAGGATTTAGGAAATTTGGAATTTTGATAGATTTAGGGAAGTTGAAATAATTTATGATAAAAAATTTTCAAATTCCACTTAAAACCATGAGATTTGGATTTATGTATTTTTAACAAAATAAATCCTCTCAAATTCTCTAAAATCTCTAAAACTTATTAAAATCTAAATTCACAAATTGTTTTAAATAACAGTATATATTTTAAAGTACATTTTAAATCATCAATTAGATTTTAATAAACTTTTTAAAATTTATGATTGAATAAATTTGTAAATTTTACATAAATTACTTAAAATGTCAAGTTGAATACACCGCCAAATATAGAAGTGAATCGACTAGGAAAACCCAAAAAGAATGAAGTATTGAAATCTTCAAAATCTCAAGCATATATTATACTTTATATATACCACAACTAAGTTTTTCCTGTTGACCATTTCAATTCCATATCACATTGATACAGCCTACATAAAAAATGTCAATGGAACGTACTTATTCTCCGGCTCTAGTACAAATATATATATATATATATATATTTGTTTAAGAAGAGTAGACAGGAAATTGCAGAAACTTATAAACATTTCTTAATTCAAAATATACAAAACGGCGTCTGAGAGACACTTGTTCGTCAACGGTAGCTCAGACCAGGCCTGTTCTTGGTCACATTCAAAAAAAAAAAAAAAAACATAAAGAAACAAAAACGAATAACATGGTCGTTTAAACGTTACTGCATTTGATGATATTAATAACAGTAATTAATGTAAACGCAATAAACCGGTTGACTCTGATAAATCGTTACAACTATCTAGTATTCATAACCCTTTATTGGTTTAATTATTTTCTGTAATTTAGCTGTCACATTAATACATAAGATTCTCTTTATTTTACTTTTTATTTTTATTTGACGAAAAGGAAAAATTCCAATTAGTAACTTTTCTTTTTCCCTTTTATCTTATGATTTTATTTAGCCGGCGATAGAGAGAGAGAGAGACAGAACCTCATGTAAAAACAAGTCTCTCTGTTCAAAGTTCAAACACTCTTTAACGCGTTGCCGAATTAAAGTTTCCTCAAAACCCCAAATCCAAAAGTCCATATCTTTATCGAATTTTGAAACGAAGGAGACGAAGAATCACAGTTTTGTAGAAGAAGATGATAAAGTACAAGGCGAAGCTAAGTGTCTTCTTGTTCGTCTTCTATCTCGCTGCGGTGACTTCAGATCTAGAGTCAGACCGGAGAGCTTTAGTCGTTCTTCGTAACAGTGTTCGTGGCCGTACTTTGTTATGGAACATGAGTGCTCCTTCTCCTTGTGATTGGCACGGAGTCCACTGTGATGCGGGTCGGGTCACTGCCCTCCGATTACCCGGAACTGGTTTATTCGGTTCTTTACCAATCGGTGGGATTGGTAATTTAACGGAGCTTCAAACCCTTTCTCTCCGATTCAATTCTGCCCTCTCCGGTCCAATCCCTTCTGATTTCTCAAACCTTGTTCTTCTCCGTTACTTGTATCTCCAAGGTAATGCCTTTTCCGGTGAGATTCCTTCGTTTCTCTTCACGCTCCCTAACGTGATCAGAATTAATCTCGCGGAGAATAAATTCTCGGGTCGGATCCCGGGTAATGTTAATTCCGCGACCCGGTTGGTTACTCTGTATTTAGAGAGGAATCAGCTCACTGGTTCAATCCCTGAGATCACTCTTCCTCTTCAGCAGTTTAATGTTTCTTCTAATCAATTGAATGGTTCGATTCCGAGTTCGTTGTCGAGCTGGCCTTCAACTGCTTTCGAAGGTAACACTCTCTGTGGGAAGCCCTTAAACCTTTGTGCTGGTGACTCTGCTCCAGAGCCAGGACCAGGACCCAATCCGCCGCCGGAGAAGAAAGATAGCGACAAGTTATCCACCGGAGCTATTGTCGGAATTGTACTCGGATGTGTTGTTGGTCTGTTGTTGCTTCTCGTGATTGTGTTCTGTCTATGTAGAAAGAGAAAGAAGAAGGAAGAGAATGGTCAAGCGAGAAACGTTGAAGCTCCTGTAGCTCCTCCGGCCACAGCCGCTGCTATTCCTAAGGAAAGGGCGGCTGTTGTCCCGCCGGCTAAGGCTACGTCGTCTGAGAGTGGTGTGGTGAGTAAAGATCTGACCTTTTTCGTGAAATCTTTTGGAGAATTCGATTTGGATGGGTTGTTGAAGGCTTCAGCTGAGGTTCTTGGGAAAGGAACAGTTGGGTCTTCGTATAAGGCTAGCTTTGATCATGGTTTGATTGTGGCTGTGAAACGTTTAAGAGACGTTGTGGTGCCTGAGAAAGAGTTCAGAGAGAGGTTGCAGGTTTTGGGATCAATGAGTCATCCCAATCTTGTGACTCTGATCGCTTACTACTTCAGCCGCGACGAAAAGCTTCTTGTCTTTGAGTACATGTCTAGAGGAAGCTTGTCTGCAATCTTGCACGGTAAAAAATCGAATGCATTTATTGATTTTTCTGATTCTTTGCTTAGCTAAGGTTCTTAGTTAGTTGATGTAATGTCTCTTGATGCTAGTTTATGATCTTGATGAGGACTTATTTAGTCATTATGGTTGGAGCTCGGTTTTGAGGCTGTTTTAATGGTTTTGTAGGGAACAAAGGAAACGGGAGGACTCCATTGAACTGGGAAACCAGAGTTGGTGTAGCCTTAGGAGCTGCAAGAGCAATTAAATTCCTACATTCGCGTGACGGGACAACTTCTCATGGAAACATTAAGTCCTCGAACGTACTCTTGTCTGAATCCTATGAAGCTAAGGTCTCTGATTACGGTCTAGCGCCTATCATTAGTTCTACATCTGCACCTAACCGTATTGATGGCTACCGTGCACCTGAAGTCACGGATGCTCGCAAAATCTCCCAAAAAGCTGATGTCTATAGCTTTGGCGTCTTAATCCTTGAATTACTCACAGGTAACAAAACATTCAAACTTAATATTATCTTTTTAACTGTGTTTCTTTGCAATTGCTGCGGTGGTTTAAAGGTTTTTTAACATTGCAGGTAAGTCTCCAACACATCAGCAGTTGAATGAAGAAGGCGTTGATTTGCCGAGATGGGTCCAATCAGTTACAGATCAACAATCACCGTCTGAGGTGCTTGATCCGGAGCTCACAAGGTACCAACCTGAGGGCAATGAGAACATCATCCGTTTATTGAAGATCGGTATGAGCTGTACGGCTCAGTATCCAGATACTCGTCCTTCGATGGCCGATGTCACCAGACTCATTGAGGAGGTTTCTCATTCATCTGGCTCCTCCCCAAATCCCATATCCGACTGATTTTTTTTGGGGGTGTGTCTAAATTGATTGATTTGAAAATTGTTTGGGGGTTAAATTTGCAAATTCTTGAATAGTGTCAGGCCCCCTGTCATAGTCTTTTACTTCTTCTTGTTTTAGTTTGTTCGTTAATTCTTCTTGAGCCTCAAATTGAGATGAGACCTTTTCAGTTTTCTTTTCTCTTCTTCTTTCTATTTTTCTTAATTTCATAAGTTCCAAAAAAATGTCTATAGAACTATTGCTTCTGCTAATTTTTTGTATAAATATACAATCGATTGCGTGTGAATATTATCGGTTTTTTTTTGTTTTCTTCCTTTCACATTTATCTCACAACTCCAGTCAACGATTCGGCCGGGGAAAAGTCAACGACTTTACATCTATATTTTCATCGCCGTCCAAATATTTGAGCTAAAAAAACAAAGTCAACGACAAAAATGGTCATAAATATCAGCTAACGATTGGACAGATGAGTATTTCTCGTTTTATAATGTGAAAGTTGGTAACCACTAACTAGCAAATAAATTACTATGCTCGCATTCTCCATCATAAACTGATGTTTCTAAAATCTTGGAAGAAAACAATAAGATAGAGACATCATAGAACATGGCTTCCACACAAAACAACCGATATTATTTGGTCAATTATCACAAGATTCACGACTAGTATTATACTAATTTTAGAAAATAATCGTATTTATGACTGGGATATCATTATTTTGATAATAATTACAAGCTTGATGGGCTCTTTTGCTAAAGGGTTTTGGTCTGGCTATATGTTTCTAGGCTCAATAACTAATGAAGCCCCTTTCATAATTATGTAATTGTAACCTAAGATAATCATTTAGTCTTCTTTACTAATGTTTGGTCATACTCATACATGGGGCTGACTTGCGCTTGTAAACGCAACAACAACAACAACAACAACAAAAAAGAGCAAAAAAGATATAACAAAATAAAGACTATAAAGACAAATAGAGTTCCTACCAACTTGTAGAAACAGGTTTAAACAACATAATTGATTCATACAAATCTAGATATGATCAAGAACATATAAGAAGCGGTTTTAAGGACATTTTGGACGGCCTTCTTTAGTCTTCCAATTGTTGTAACATGGGCAACTTTGTTTGTTGCCGTAAGTGCCTGCAGGAACACAAAGACATTTTGTGCAGCACTTGAGGCAAAAGAACATGCATGGCTTCTTGTGTGATGTTGCCGAACAACGGTAGCTACACTTTGAGTTGCATTCTACGTTTGAAGTTTCCATCCAAAAACATATCACAAAATAAAAATAAAAATCATTGAGATCTTTATGTTCGTGTATATAATTCGTCATTTATATGTTAATACTGAAAATGACAATCACACAAAAAATATCATGATCTTAGCACATAAAAAATAATTGTCTCAATATTATTAGCATACGATATATATCAATACATGTGTTGTTAGCTTAATACCTCCGATTCTTTTTTTGTTTAAGTAATAATAAGTATGATATAAAACTACATAAGTTTTGTGTTGGTACCTTGTGGGCGGAGTTTGCCACCACCACGAGCAGCCTGTAAAAATAAAAACTTTCGATCTCAAAAGACTAATACAAGTATACAACTATATTAATAATGATCAAAATTTTCATAGCTTTTTATTATACACAAAATATTTCAATAAAATAGAAATTGTTTTGGTGGTTTACCTGAACGAGATTGGAGACAGACAGTAAAAAGAGAAGAGTCAAGAAAAATAGAGCATTTCTTCTGACACGAGTCGCCATTTTCTTTTAAGAAAAAATTCTTAATCTCGAACGAAATAAATGGTTAAGAAACAATAAAAAGGGGTTAAGATATTTATAGAGAATAAGGAATGGGAATTTGCTTATTTCCTAATCAAGAAAATCGGTATTGCCAAAGTTCATGCCGTGATTATGGGGAAGTAGGTCATTATAGTAGTTTCTAATGACTCCCCTCCCTACTTGTCGTTTATGTCCCTTGGAAAATGTCAAAGACTCAAAATCAGTAAACAGTGTACAGTAATTTACTACTTAGCAGTAGTTCATTACCCAACGTATAGAAGAAGCAAAAGTCTATAAATATTGCCTTGGAAAATAAATAAAAACAAAAGTTTCGAAACCCTCAGTTTATGAATGAATCGTGTTATTTATTAAACGGACTAACGGAGTATTATTATAGTTTTGTTAAATGTTTTACTCGCGCAAATATCTAAAATCGAAAGAGAAAAATAAACGAATTTAGGAAAGTTATTAAGCTAATGGTACGCAAATTTAGTGAAGTGCAAGTAAAAAAGGAGTAAAGAGGATTAAAACAGTGTAAATAGAAAGCGAAAAATGCGGCGAATATAAAAATATTTGATTTTTCAGCATGTGATCTTTGTGGGGCATTTCATTGATTTTGTGTTTGTCATATTATTATTATTATTATTATTATTATTATTTTTTTTAAATATAGAAATCTCTTATAAAAGGCCCAAACACTGGACTGGAATCCTATGAGCTAAATATCCAATTAATTGGGCTAAAAACGGTCCACTTAGGATGATGAAATGTATGGCAGTCTTGTAATTTTCCTTATTCGGTTGGTCTAATATTTGAACGTTAACACTTAACACATGGGCTTAAACGTTTTCCCAACTTAAAAAGATAACTCAAATGAAATTACCAAATTAGCAATTTCATAACATGTAATTATTATAAAATTTGGCGTAATTTAAACTACTTATATAAACTTGTGTCTGTCAGTATTTAGAAGAAATCTGAAATTTCTAGACGAAATATTAAATGCCTTCCATGGCGATAAGAATACTAATCACTGTAATTTTTTTGTTAAACACGTTTTTAAGTAATCCATTAAAAAACTTGCATGTTTATAATAGACTAAATTAGTTAGTAATTAATACTATATAAATAAAATATTTAGCGTGTGTGTATACGTATGTATGTATGTATGTCCGTACGTATCTACGTGTAGGTAGAGAGACTAGAGAGAGAGAGATCCTTGGGGCTTTGGTGGTGGCTATTTAATAGCAGCTCTCTCTCTCTCTCTCTCTCTCTCATTTCATTATCTGGGAAAAAGCGAGAGAGATTCCATAGAATCGAACTTTTAGGGCCACGCCAGAGCGAGAGAGAGAAATTAGGAATCGAATCTGGAGATTTTATTAGAGGAACTTTACTTAGGGTTTGTGATATTCGTAGTGCGATAATCAAGGGAATGGTAAGTTAGGGTTTTGTTTCTTCTCTCGATTGGTGAATAGTGAAATGCTAATGTCGAGGATGATGATGATTGATGATGATTTTGAGACCTCTACAATCTAAACAAAATCCGCTTTGATTCTTTTTAGGAATTGTGCTTAATTTGCATGTTAGTCGACGCGAGTGTTGGATATTAAACAGCATGATTCAGTCTTCTGGGTTTATGTTAAGCAGTTCTTAATTTATGCTTCTGTTTTGTTCACAGTTGGATTAGAAATCAATTTTGCGAGAGTCGTGCTCATCAATTTTGTTATTAATGGTAAGAACAGAGGATAACTGATTGCATTATTACGCTTCCTTTGAATGTAGATCATAGCATAAATGTCCAGTTGTAGTAGTCTCACAGTTCGTTATTTTTTATAAATGCTATGCGTCCAGCATTAATATGGAAGTCTTCCTTATACTGTTTTTTTTAATTTACTCTTCTTTTAAGAACTTATATTTCAGTAAATTTTCCCTTTTATGCTCATTTAATTCACTGATTTTGTGAAAAAAAAAAGAGTTCTTCATTTTTTTCTCATCCTGTCAATGTGTTTGTTATGACTGAAGGCTGATAGAAGACTTGGTTATCGCTCCATGAGTCGCAGAGGTCGTCCTAAAATGCAGTCTGGAACTTGTAATGTCTGCTCTGCTCCTTGTTCATCTTGTATGCACCGTAATGCGGGCTTTACTGGTTCAAAGTCGGATGAGTCATCATCAGATGAAAATTCCCATGGTGTACTGGCGAGCGAGTGTTCTTTCAACGAGCGTTCTTATGGGGTTAATGCTCTCGGCAACACTGCAAGTGAAGCGAGGAATCTGGTTAATTCCAATCATGATACTTCTTCATCTGAGAATGCTGAGAGTAAGGAAATTATAAGATCTTCTGATAGATCCCATGGCTCACTTTTAGATGGGTCTCGCAAAGATCAAGATTCCATGAAGTTGGATACATGTAATGACCATAAGGCCAAAAACATTCTAGGTCAGGGAAAAGTCAAGGAAAAGTCAGGAGCAAAGAGTAACAAAGACAACAAGAACAATTCTTTAATTGAGAGTTCTACGCGTTCAGGACCAATGGTTAGGAAGTCGGGAGAAAATGTTCCCTCCAATAAGGCAGACGAGTCGAACACATCAGCCATGTCTGAGAGTGAGAGTGAGGGTGTTGATTCTGAAATGCTGGAACTTGATGTAAGCAATGCTGTTTTGTCTCATATTAGGAGGAATTAGAAAACACATCTATTTTGTTGGCTGAATTTGTGCCTCTGTTTCTGTTTGTTTCAATGTTTACTTTTATCTCCTAGTGACAAAAATCTGAAGTGAAATTGTTCTCTATTATGTTGAGCAGGTAAAAGTATGTGATACTTGCGGAGATGCGGGTCGTGAAGATTTACTTGCTATCTGCAGCAGATGCAGTGATGGTGCAGAACACACGTAAGCCTGCTTCTGTTTATGGGAAAGAAAAAACATCAAGTATTTTTTGGAATCTGGGGTACCCCGTCTTTCTGAACTAATGGCCAATTGCCATCCAGGATTTATCCTTGACCTTAATATTAGTGAAGTCTAAGTAAATTGGATTATCCTGTTATTAATAACTGAGCACCATTTCTGTGCTAACTTTATAGTTGTGTTATCTGTTGCTCAGCTATTGCATGCGAGTAATGCTTAAAAAAGTTCCTAAGGGTGATTGGCTTTGTGAAGAATGCAAGTTTGCTGAGGAAGCAGAAAAGAAGAAGCTAGGTAAAGCTGAATTATATACTATCCATGATATTAGTGCAAAACATCAGGAACTTGGTTGTGAACTTGGTTTTGTCTAACGAATCTGAGTTTAAACGTGCAGAAACCAAGGCAAAAAGAGAAAGTGCAGTAAATTTGAATACACAAAGCTCCAGCAAAAGGCACATGGACAAATTTGAGGCAGCTCCAGATTCTAAAAGATTGGCGGTTGAGGCTCCAACAGGGTCACCCAAGAGATCTGTTCTTCCCAGATCGTCCGCTTTATCCCGAGAAACGTCATTTAAGGGATTAGAGAAGCCAACGAGAAAGCTAGCTCATCACTCATCTTTCAACAGCCACTCCAGTGATGACTCAGAAAGCACACGATCTCCTGACTCGCAGCTACGGTCCCCTAAAGGTAGGATATATGCTACGATTTTTCTCAAGGGTGTTCTTCCTTGTCTAGTTTGCTGTACTTCTGGTTCATATATGATAAGGTTGTATAAAATTACCTTGTTTTCTACATGTGTAGGTTCATTTTTCAAGTCCAATTCGTTTAATTCTTCGAGCTCTAGACCAAAAGTGAGAACAGTGGATGATGTTATGCTTCCCCGACAGAAGACTGGGAAAGACAATTCTTCTCTTGATTTAAAAGAAGGATTTTCTAGAAATGTAGGCAAATCAATGTCAAGTAGATGTAT
The DNA here is from genome assembly GCF_030686135.1 of Camelina sativa. Taxonomy (NCBI): domain Eukaryota; kingdom Viridiplantae; phylum Streptophyta; class Magnoliopsida; order Brassicales; family Brassicaceae; genus Camelina; species Camelina sativa. The sequence goes on from NC_141894.1 coordinate 810,673, forward strand.
AGACGTAGGGAGCTCTAGTTGTTATGACTCAAAAGTTAATGGTACAAAGCAACTGAAAGATCGGAGCATAGAAGCTGACCCTTCAGCATCCACAATCGATCAGAAACTAATTTCACGTGGCCGTTCGTCCAGTTCATATGCAAAAAGTCCCCGTGATTTGAAGGATTTGGAGTCTGATGGTCAACAAGGTAGCTTGACAAAGCAAGCCAGACATCTAAGTCGAAATCGTCTAGAAGATATAGTTGCTTCTGGTACGATTTCCACTGTTATCGGTTATAATGTTTTTCACTCCATTAGTAAACAGTTATATGCGTTAAAGACATCATGATTGACACCTAGGGATTTATTTCTTACCTATGCAGTGGGAGATTCATCTACGAATGAAAAGTGCAGTTCAAGTGAAGCGAAATGTAAAAATGAACTGGCAAATGTAGATGGTTTACTCCGGCCTAGGGAAGTCAGAGAGGCGGGGGAGAAAAGCAAAGATGCTGCTGGTAATCACCAAACGCTAAATATTAGAGAGGATATTAATAAGGGCAATAGGTTGCGAGCAGCGGTTGATGCTGCTTTGCGTAAAAAACCCAACTTTGGCAAAAGCAGAGGGTTGGAGCAATCTGATTTGCCTTCAGTGTCTAATGTGGATTCTGGTTGTGATAAGGCTTTAAGAAATATGTCGTCAAAGGTGCCGGTCATAAGGGACTGGCCTGTGGGATTCAAAGGATTGCCAGGAGGGCATCCAAATTTAGGGACAGACAAGCAGACAATTGCAGTAAATGGAACGCAGTCACTCCCTGGTGCTGATGCAATGGCTGCTTCCCAATCTGTTGTACCCGAAGTTCATGTTCCTTCTATAAAACCTGTCATGAGAGATTTTCCTGTTGCTGCCCCAGCTGTTCTGTCGACAACCTCAGCCATCCCAGAGCCTGAGTACATTTGGCAGTACGGTTTCCGTTCCCTTTTCTTGAAGATCTCTTTTCTTGTTTAATTGCTTGCAGATAAACCTTCTACTTATTTTGACCAGAGGAGACTTGGAGGTCGAGAAAAGCAGAAATTTATCAAGAATGCATAACGGAATGCAAGCATACCTTTCAACCTTAGCATCACCTAAGGTTGTTGAAGTGGTGAACCAATTTCCTGTAATACTTACCTTGAATGAAGTACCCAGGCTCAGTGCATGGCCTGCACAATTTCAAGATCTAGGTGCTAAGGAACAGCATGTGGCTCTTTTCTTCTTTGCCAAGGACATTGAGAGGTAACTACAGTGTACTTGTATTTTGTTTCATGTGGTTATTCTGTTTTTGGTAGCTTCAATGTTTTATTTCCTAATCTACTGACGGAAAATATCAATTGTTGCTTGTGACACACAGTTATGAGAAAAATTATAAGCCCTTGGTAGACAACATGATCCAGAAAGATTTGGCCCTAAAGGGAAACCTCGAGGGTGTTGAGCTTTTGGTTTTTGCCTCCAACCAGCTTCCTCGGGATTGCCAGCGTAAGAATGTTAACAAGAACTCTTTCACTTCGTGAACATATGTTTTGTTGCAAGTTCCACTGTTCTGAATAGGTTTAAACTTTTTTTTGTTTTTAAGTTTATGGAATCTCACTGTCTTTACAATGTTTGCTTACAAATTAGCAGCTATGGCTCTTCCGTCATACTGGAACACTGTCCACTAAGTTTCACAAATGTTTTGCTGATGTGTTCAAGGTTCTGTTCAAATGTAAGGCCTGATTTAATCTGTCAAAGTATATTGCTTAGTCCTATATCTGTTGCGGATGCAGGCTGGAACATGTTATATTTCCTTTGGGGTGTATTCCGAGGAAGAAATCAGAGTTGCTCTAATCCACTCAAGAGCACACCTCTTCCGGCGTCTTGTGTTTTGCCAAATATGGGGAAAGCTTCTTCTTCTCGTGAGACTTTTCACCATGAGAATCCAAGCAACAGAGAGTCTTTGACTGATCGCACATCGAGCAGAATGCAATTGTGCATGGAGGTGGGTTGTTCTACTCCTCAGCTAGTTATAGAAATCTTACTCTCAGGTGTATTTTAGTTTGGAGTCTTCTAGACAGTTGCTAGGTCTATCTTAACATCATGCACATATTGATGGATTCATGGATTTGAACAGGAAGAGAATGCGAAAGAGGGTAAAGTGTGCAGTGCCATTCAAAATGAGAAGGCATTATCTGTATCATATAAAGATTGCGGAGCGGATGAAGAAACCGAGGAAGGAGAGATAGGTCCTAGTCCACACTTGAAGGATGAGAAGACGTCAGGTAATCAAATGGATTTGCTTTCTGCTGTAACAAGCTCTGATGTTTAGTTCCCCGGCCAGGACAAAAATCTTATGGGTGTTCACAAATTATTTGTTGTTTGGCAATGACAGGGCCTAGGACAGTGAATTCCTCGGATATGAACCAGAAAGTGGATTTGGATGATCTCAATAAAGAAAGGTTGTGTGACGGTCCATTGAATAAAAAGCTGAAGACAGTTACAGGAGTAGAAACTGGATGTAGCATTTTCAGGAGGGATACATTTGGCAATGAATTTGCTTCAAGAAAATCTTGTGCTGGTCCCTGCGAGGAGGAGAAAAAGATCATCAATAAGAATCCTGATGCAACGGAAAGGATTGTGTTCCCTTTAGTTCTGAATGATGATGATGAAATGATAGACAGTAATCCCAGAGCACTTGGCAGTGACAACAACAACAAATGGAGAAAGAAAACTACACCGAGCATGACCACGATGACAGGAGTTGTATTGCCTTCCGTGGCTGGTACAACCTCCATTGAAGAACACAGAAGTAGCAGTAGTCAAAAGCCACAAGATAAGATGGTGAATCAAGAAGGTGATGCAGCATCTCTCTCGCTCTCATTGTCCTTGTCATCCATAGAAAAGGAACGACAACAACAACAACAACAGCAACAGCAGAATCAGAGATCAGTGTCTAGATGGGAACACAGGAAGAAGCAGAATGTGAATACTCCTATGTGACTTAGCTGACAAATCCTCATATGGAAACTTATCTTAGAAAATAACCACGAAAGTTGTCTTTTATTTTGGTCCTTTGGTATCATGAAGAAGACCCAACTCACAGCTTTGTTGTACATATAAAAGCGATGGGCAAAAAAAAACAGATGACAAGATGTTAGCGTTGGTTGACTTGACTGATCTGCTTAACCTGACTAGTGACTACTACTGTATTTCTAATTTTTCTCGTAGTGGCATAAATTAGCAAATCACAAATACTGAGGTGCAAAATCTAAAACTTTTGATCTTCTTCAGAAAATATGTAACTCATAAAGGATGTTTTGGGAAATAAGTAATAAGTAAGGGGTCTAATAGAAAATAGATAACTCTTCTCGTTGGACGAACAAATGGCGTCCAAATATATTTCGTTTGCGTCTTCTCAGATCTCTTCTTCGTTTTCATGAACAATGGCGTCCTTCGTAGCAGCTCCTAACTCTCTCTCAGGTAACCAATCTTCTTTTGATTGTGAACTCAATTTCTGATTTTCCGATTTGCACTTGCTTAGAATTGCTCGTTGTTTCTTCAATTTCTCTGTGATGGCTTCGAATTAATTGTGAAATTAGGGATTTAGGTAGCAGATATGATGTTATAGTTTCTCTCGCAAGATCATGCTGCGTTGTTTGTAAATAGTCTGATTGATACTAGTTCAACGTATAGCAAAATCGACCTGAAGCAGATACGAAAATCCACTGATACAACTTTATGATCTGAAACTGTGTATTTTTGATTCATGTTCTTCGAATTTTATGGTATCAGGTGACTCTCATCTCAAAGCACACTGTTTGTCGTCTACAAACCTCAATCTGATTCGCAAGAGCTCTACATTAACTGTTATAACAAAATCGAATCGCAGTCACAAACTCTCGGTTTCTGCAGGTTACCGGTATGTTTCTCTATACAGATAAACCATTTAAAGCTGCTCTATTGAGATATTGATAGGTTACGATTGATTATTATATTTGATAGTTTACGGGGGTTGATGATTGCAGTGAAGGAAGCAGGGGCGGTGGAAGTAGTGATTTTGTTACGGGTTTTCTTCTAGGAAGTGCTGTGTTTGGTACTTTGGCTTATGTCTTTGCTCCACAGGTAAATTTTTCTTTTATTTTCAGTGTTTCTAACACAGGAAACAAGACGTAGATTATATGATTCTTGGCTTTAGATCTTTGCTGCTTTTGAGCTTTGGTTCTCTCTGAAATCAAGAACGTGAAGAACAGTCTAGTCTTGCACTTCCGGTTCTTCATTTCATTCTGACATAGATTATGTCGGTTCTTTATTTCATTCTGACATAGATTATGTTGGCTTAAGGGAACTCCACTGCTAAGATTTCTGTGCTTTGTTCTTCCAGTTGATCAAGTGATCCTGAGCTTTGTTCTTGAAATGATTGAATGATTCTGAGCTTGGTTATTCCAAATGAAATCAAGAACATTAACCAAATATTTTCTTTTTCTCATGTGATCTCTTACTTCCATATGATATCATGTATTTTTAATTCAGATCCGAAGATCGTTGCTGAACGAAAATGAACATGGTTTCAAGAAACCAGAGCAGCCAATGTACTACGATGAAGGCCTAGAGGTAAAAAAAAGAAAAACTCGGTTACTGATATTATAAGCAAATCTCAAATACTAAACTAATGTGGGCATATTTTGTTTGCTTGTTGATAACAGGAGAGAAGAGAGATATTGAATGAGAAAATAGGCCAACTGAATTCAGCCATAGACAATGTTTCGTCGCGTCTGAGAGGAAGCAAGAACAGTTCTTCGCAGTCTGTCACAGTTGAAACCGACGCAGAAGCAGAAGCTACTGCATGATTCAAGCTCTTTTACCAATTGAAAATTGCCTTTTCATTGGTTATGATTGGTTCTCTGATTTTTTGTTTGTTGAACCATTCCAGAGGGCTTTTATGTAGTTTTTTTATATAACCATTATGCATTTAGAAGATCAAACTTTTATAATCAAACTATAAATGGTGTAGTCGATTAGTGTTTTAAGTATTCACTTTTCTTGTGATAATTTGCTATTGAAGAATTGACACTTGAAACGTTTTTTAATCAAAATATCACTTTCTTGTAGACAGAATCCAAAGAAATTGCTGAAATCAGCTGTAAACCGGTTCGGTCAAACATAGTAGTGAACCGGTTGGCTCTTCATGCTAGTATCTCTCTCTATCTTCAACGTTACCGATCAAGTAAGAGCCAAGTCTCTTCTTCTCAGCCTAAACTTCTTCCCTATTAAACCAAAAAAAAAAAAAAAGAACTGAGAAAAAAAAAAAGTTCAAAGCAAAACCACAGATTCGATTGATATTTTTCTTCAAGTCGAAATTCGCATTTAATACAATGGAAAAGACAGGTTTTTTTGAAGTAATTCCTCTACCATTAGTTTGATTTGATTTTTTTGAAGGAGGGAAAAAAAAAAAAATCTGAAGTCCCTTTTTTTTTAGGGTTTTTTATTCTTCAGGTTAAGCTCTTATTAGATGATGTGTGAAGCGATTCTTCTTCTTCCTTCCTCTGTTCTTCTCTGCTTCAGATGGAAGATAACAATCCTCCCAAGGTAAATTTTTTTATTTTAATTAAAAAAACCACTGATGATTACTGGGTTTTGATTCGATCTTGTTGTGATGCAAAAGTTGAGATTTTTCTGGGGAAATATTGGCAATTTGTTCATGTTATGGAATGTATTATTTATACTATTCAATTTGCAAGTTTGAGTTTTTATCTTTTTTTAAAGGATTTGATTATGTCTCTGGTTCTTTTGAGTGATCCATTAACATTAATCTCATTTTTTTTTGAAGGATTACTATAAGATCCTAGAAGTTGATTATGATGCAACTGAGGAGATGATCAAGCTGAACTATCGGAAGCTTGCATTGGTTGGTTATTAAAGGACTCTGATTCTGTATACTTTGTCTTTAGATTGAAATTTCTTTTGATTAAAGAATGTTTATTGAGATTCTTAACCATATGCAGAAGTGGCATCCTGATAAGCACAATGGTGATACTGTGGCTACTTCGAGATTTCAAGAGATTAATGAAGCTTATAATGGTACAGTCTTCTTTGTATTTGATTCGATATTGAAAATAGATTTGTGTCGATTATAGCCTCTTCAGGTTGGTTAACATGCAGAAGAAGTATTGGTAGTAATCTGATTTCTTCATGTAATTTGCTTATTTTGTTCTTTTATTCCTGCAGTGCTTATGGACCCTGCTTTACGTTTTGAGTATGATTTGACTGGTATTTACGAGATTCACAAATATACTTTACGGGTATGTTGAACTGTTACTTTGAGCTATCGAATTCAGTTTAGCTGCTTTCGCATTATCAGTGTTTTGACATGTATTTGATATCAACGCAGGAATATCTGGCTAGATTTAAGGGAATGATACTTACTTGCAATGGACTCGGCATCAGTCACTCCTCATCACCATGGTACCTCCTCTTCAACTCAACCTTCTTCATCCCTTCAACTTAAGGGAATGATATCAACCTTCTGTTTGTTTATCCCTTCTTCATCCAAACCGAACCAAAACGTAAATTGCAGGACACAACAATTGGCGGAAGGCAAAAACAACACTACAGATGAGCAAGGTTTCAATCTGCTTTACTCTGTTTACCTGCTAGTACCGATTCTCTTCTTCCACGCTTTTAACTCTCCATCATCAGTAATGAAAATTTTGTCTAACTTATCACCGTTTTAGCAGGATACTGTATGAACTGAAGTAGAAACAGAGCTCTTGCAACCTTTGATCCAAAACTCAAAAGGCATATTATCATCTTCTGCCTCACCAGATGGATATAGCAGTGTACACCTTATGTCAGCCCCATTCGACGATATAACAGCTTTTGCAGGATGTTTGTATGTTTATAAATTTGATGGTATACAGTAAGAAGAAACATTGTCTGGCTAATGTATTAATAAGCTTCACACAAATTGTGGGTTGCCTGTACTGTATTATTATCATTCATGGGTCACACGTAGAGTGAGAGAGTAGATATGAAAGTGAAACAAGAATAAAAGCCTCAACCATGGTTAAGTGTTGTAGGCTTTATAGCTCTGCTTATAACAACAAAATGGATAAGTTGTGTTATTTGATTTGATAAAAAAATAAAAATAAAATTTTTAGTATTTGGTATAACGTTGTATAATTTCTTGTATGTATATATGTATTGGAATTTATTGATTGATAAATTATGAAGGTGTTGATCTCAAAAACAAAAATCATGAAGGTGTCCGAAAGCAACTTTTGTGTTCATCGTCACGTCGTCCATTGAATATGCTCAAAAGTTTCGATATGTCATGCTTTTGTTTTGTACCTTTCTTTATACACCATTGAATGTGCTTCACACTCTAATTTTCTTTTCTTTCCTTTGTGATTTTATATGAAAATTATTTTATCACGTAAAAGCCAGTTTTACACAATAGTTTATTAGGCTCGGTAGATTTGTAAATCGTAACCAAATTGTAGATACATACAAAGTTGTAAAATCGAATTTAAAAACCCTCACCAGTCACCCCCATTAATATTTTTGATTCTTTACTTATAAAATAGAAATAAAAAATGAAAAAGTTAATAAGAAAAACCGCAGATGAATTTACGGTCAGATTCGGATTACTCCACTCAACCAGAGGGCTGCGTCGTGTTAAAAAAGTTGCAAGGAAAAAGTACTTTTGACAAAGTATTTATTAAGCTTTTTAAAAAGTACATTTAAAGTTAAGTTTAAAGAGAATTTTGTCAGGTGAGGGTAAAAAGAAGAAGTACGGTGCAATTGTACTACTAGCCACGGAACAAACATCCAAAGGAAGAAAAACAACACAACTTTTATTAGCTGTTTGTATCTCTCTGTGTGTTTGTCATTGTCTCTTCAAATCATCTTCTTCTTCTTTCATCTCTTCGTCTTCTATTTGTCAACCAAACCAAGCATTTTACGTGCCTTTTTCTTTCATTTATTTTGAATGTATATTATAAGGCTTTCTCTATTCTTAAAACACATTCATAAACTAGACTTCGAAAATAAAAGAAGAAATTCAATAAATAGAGGATTATATACTTTTGATTGAGCTATCATCCATTCCACATTTCCACCCCACAAATAATTATTTATCTTTTAAAAAAGTACGGAAATAAAAAATGTTAATTCGGGTCTTTTAAAAAATAAATTGTTTTGTTTGTAACTAAATAAAGGCAACTTGGCTGTAATGTGTGGTGCTGCGTCTACACGTAACCCAAATACACCAACTCCTCACGCCAATTATTGTTTTATTTTTGTTTTTATATGCCCAAAGAAAATAATAATAACAATTTAAAAGCATAAAGTTATGTAAAATTAAAATTTTATGTACGAAATAACATATACAAATGTCAACCTTATCATATTATATTATGAATGACGTATATGATACGACGTTTGCTATATTCATTCGTCTATTAGTGAGCCGAGTGGTCCTCCCCCTGAATATTTTTTTTTATTGATTTTGAAAAAAGCAGAATGTACATATATTTACTTGAAAATTTACAACTTGGGTCGTCATTTCCTTTTATTTATTTAATTTTACACATAGTAACAACTAATTTACAAATTTGATTAGTAAATTTATAATTTTTCATTTTATCTTGTCATGCAATAAAAAGTTAACTAAATGGCTAGTAAATGTATAAAATTAAAGATTTATTTATAAACTATGATTAACAAGCTAGATAACATTGTCATTTCAATTGCAACAACTGGAAAACAATCTAAAAAACATACAACATGATTAATGTTCTAAATAATTAAAAAATGGTTATTGTATAATTTAAGAAAAGAAGAATAAAATAATAAAGTGAGGAGATAAAAAATGAAAAGTCCAGTACTATAAAAACGCGTCATCGGGTTTAACCCACAAAATTTCCTCAGGCCCTAAAAATCAGAGATTCCTATCTCTCTCTCTCTCTCTTCTCCGATTCTGATTCTATTTTCTATTTTTGCTTCACCAACCCCACACACGCACACAAATTCTCCGTTTGATCTCTTCTCTAGGCCTAATCAATTTTGTTTACTTTCTCTATTATGGGACACGAAACAATGACGCCGGCGAAACAGACAACAACAACAACAACGCTTGTGTTCACGTACGGAACTCTTAAGACAGGATTCTCAAACCATGTCCTGATGCAAGATCTGATCCGATCAGGCGACGCTTCTTTCAAAGGTGTTTACAAAACCTTTGACAAATATCCTCTCGTCTGCGGACCTTACAGAGTCCCTTTCCTCCTCAACAAACCTGGATCAGGTCACCACGTGACCGGAGAGCTTTACGCGGTTTCTCCTCGCGGTCTCTCTCGTCTCGACGAGCTCGAAGGGATCAGCCGCGGCCATTACGTCAGGCAGCCGATCCGTCTCTCAGCGACGGGTGAGGAGGAGGAAGATGAGGGAGGAGATCTGGAAACAGAGCCGTCGTTGGTGGAGGCGTATTACGCGCACAAGAGCTACGAGGAAGAGCTGTGGAGGAGGAATCGTGGGAGATCGTTCGGCGCGTATACGGAGAACGAAGCGCGTGGGTACGTGAAACGTAAAGACAGGCCTCAGCATCTTAGCTTCTTGGATCATATCCGCATTTTCGTATCTTCTCCATCTGATTGATTTCTCTATTTCAATTCTTCCCTCTCTCTCTCTCTCTCTCTTTTGTTTGTTTGTTTTTTTTCCTTTCTCGGGAAAAAGAAGAAAAGAAAAAAACACAAAACACAACTAGTTTAGTTTTACAGGGTCCCACCAGTTTGTTTGTCCGTCCGTCGTATCCGTACAACCGGTTTGTTGTTATCGATTTGATTAGAGAGAGGGAGAGAGAGACAGATATAGAGGTTTCTGTGATCGTTGGATGTAAAACATACGATTCCATCTTTGAAAATAAATGTAGGTTGTCAATAGAGTTCTTCTCGTATCCAAGATATCTAATCTGTGTATCTGAGTTTTACAGATTATATAATTTGTTCGGTAGCAAAATTAAATCGAAATAACCAATAACTAAACATAGTCGGGGATACAAAGCCTACAAATGATTAGCATTTGTATCTTTCTAACTTAACTTGAGTGTCTATGTAAACGTCTCAAGGAGATTCAGGACGCTACGGAATTGTAGTACCTCAATTATTTGCCTTCTTTGTTTTGTCCTTTTTCTTTTTTTGTAGTTCGGCTATTTGCATTTTCATACTATTATATAATGCAGACATTTCACATCGACAAGAAACAACCTGCCGCCATTGTCATGTGACATGATTCATGTAACTAAAATCGGCAGAAAAACGAAACCATAACATTTTTTGTTTAACAATATTATTAATCAGAAATTTAAGCTAAGTAGACCTTTGCCAACTCCAATGGACAAGTAGCAAGACACTCTAGGGTCAAGATGTTAACTGAACATCTAATTAAGTAATTAATCTTTCATTAAAAGATGTATGAGGTGTACACTACAGTGCTTAGATTCATTATAAAAAAAAAAAAAAAAAAAAAAGATTCTGGTACGACTACTAAAAATCAAAGGCCCAGCCCAAAATTTTGATCGGATAAGGGAGTCTTGAAGCTCAATATTGTCCTACCTAAGGGCCTATACAAGGGGCTTTTGAACTTGCGAGGACGATTGATATGAGACGACGACATAAAACGATTTTCATCACGCGTTTAAGGTTGATTTGAAACATGTATCGTCCACAGTCGAGTAAACGCAGCCATCGCTGGAGAGCTGTTCTATCGCTTGCCTGCCACAGAGACAAACCAGTTCTTGTCGAGAAATTTTTTTCGTTGATATTGTACCTTTATCTAGTAGAGATAGATAGAGACAGGAGGGAGATAGAGATAGAGAGATATACCTGACTTGAAGCGGCGGAATCCTGAGGTCACGCGCAATTATATCACAATGAACTCCAGCTTCAGATACACTGATGTAGATTCAACATATATATAAAAAAAAAACCAAATATCACACTAATGTTAGCTTTTTCGATGAGCGAAAGAGAGGTATGATCCAATGAAAGAAGTTGAGTCTCATATTGCAATACAATTATCACTAACACGAGAACATCATCTTCTGCAATATCACAATTTCAAAAACCAGCAACAAGGCTTATTATATACTTACTTGTGCTAGTTGAATGAGCTTTTCTTACAAATTAACAAAATTTGGCTCATAAAGACTTTAGAGGTTAATTTGCTTATTTTATGAACTGAAGTTTGATCATGTGTATACAAAGCTGTACGAATGATATATGACAAGTTAATTGGGGTCATAGTAGATGTACTTACAGGTGCATAGGTTGATTTAGGTAATTCATGACCGTCTGCTTTACACCATGCATTGGATCATTGATTTGGTTCGAGAACTGGAAAAGGTTCTTCAGTAACTTAAGATGGCCACAAAAGAGATGTAGAATTTGAATTATACATTGGATCTGTCTAATACCTGATTAGATGGACCGGTTTGGTATGGCTTTGCAGAGGTTGGCATTGTTGAATATGGCATTTGGGGCCTAGGAGTAGCAGTAGCCTGAGTAGTAGAGCCACCTTGAGCAACAGAACCACCCTGACATGAGAAGTTCAAAGATGAAGGATAGGCTTAAAATAGCAGTGAAGTTTGAAGATGTGGGACAAAGCTTAAAATAGCGGTGAATGATAGGCTAATATACCTGTACCTTGGTGTTGTACATGTGGACATACATACACTCGGTAAAGTGGTGTACAATTTCATTAAAGTCAGTGACAGGCCTGAAAGCATATTATTAGACTCAAGTAAATATCTTTATGCAGCAAATTCATTTACTTTAAACAAAGCAAAATAGAATATGTAACATTTTGAGCCACTGAGATGATCAAACAGATATTTCAAATCTAGAAAGCCTAATAGGAAATGATTCGCTGACCAAGTATATCATAAACTGATTGAGAAAGTATGTCAAGAAAACAAACCTGATTGAGAAAACATTCACAGATCGCTTCCCTTGAAAACTTTTCACGTGTCCATGTAAGCGAACATACATCCCCAGCCTGTAACAGATGTGGAAAATTCAAATTTGTATTATAGTTAACCTATACCAAATTAAATAGTCTACAAATGTACTCAGAAGAAACATACCTGACTGCTTCCATTTCTTCAGTTTCTTGACGTTCCTGACACCTGCAGATAGTTATCCACAATAGATTAGCAAGCGATATAGTGGAGCTCTTATGATAGCATTTTCAAATTGAGGTTCTATTAGCATTAGTATATAAGAACTTGCCATCTGACACAATCAACCCAGCCGGTACCGTCATCAACAACAAAATCGACCTGAGTGATTCTGTTCTCCATTCTAGAAATTCGTCCAACGATTGCAACCTATACACAGATAACAACAATATAGTTACAGTGTTAATAAACACATCAGCAAATAAGTTAAACCGCAGAGGAAGAAGAAGAAAAAAGAGCTTACAGTGTTAATATCAACACCATCTACAGAGAAATTTGATTCACCATTGGTTGTTGCGCTACTCAATTGCTTCAGTGTCAGGGGAAGCAAGGTACGTACATCACGGTTCTGCAAAAAACAGTGGTGAAAACTCATATATTGATGAATTGCTAAAGTAAAAAATGCTGCACAGCATATGATGTCTATAACACCAGATTCACTACTCGAGATAAACATAATTTGTATTGACATGTATAGTAGATCTATGATAAGATGCAAAAATCACGAAATCAACATCATTCCCATAGCAGGGGAACGAAAAGCACGGGGTAATAGACTTGGATTGAACAAAACGCGGAAAGGATTGATCGAATTCGTCAGATTGAGAAGTTAATCAGAGAGAGAGAGTGAGGAAACAAACCTTGAGGGACGAAGAGGAGTCATTCCCTTGCGTAGTCGACTGAGAAGGCATGAAACCGCCGCCGGCAAAAGCGGCGTTGCCGTCAAACTCGCCTCCGTACATGTTTTTCAACTCGTTTGTTTGAAGTCGATTCGAAACCCTAATGGAACGCTCGTCGCCTCGCTTCAACGGAAGTGTGATTTTAATTCTTCGATCTTCACCGCTTTCTGGAAAATTCACTCGGTGAGTTTTTAATAATAAATTTTACCTAGTAAATTTTCGTATCTTCTAATAATATCTACAATTGCAAATTTCAACTTATTTATTGTTAGTAAAAAAAAGAACTAGTGTAAAAAATATGTATAGAATTCCCGCCAAAAATGTCTCTCATTTTCCCGCGACCACATTTTGAAGTTTCCAAGTTTTTTTTTTTTTCAAAAGCATTTTTTTTTTTTTTTTTACATCTGCAATATTTATTAATTTGAAACCGATAATACAAAAAGCATTTTTTATGTCTAATAATCCGAAATAATCATTTTTTTTTCCTATAATAAACAGGTAATTAAATGGCAGAAGCCAGGTCAGCACTACTTTATAATTATAGAGGCACATGGATTTTAAAGTACAGTCCTTTTTAATCTTGCGGTTAATTAATGGACCTTAAGACATAATGGCCCACTGGGCTCAATAACATTTTTTTGTCGATTGGTAGCTAGCTAATAAGAAGATTCAAACAAGACATTGATGAAAATATTTTTTTGGGAAGGTAAAAAAATTTGGTTGACTGCAATTGTAAAGAAAAAAAAAGGTTTGGTTATCAATCAAATATATTTTGAAAATTTGATTGAGTATACTATTATCATTATGATTACAGTTGCGAAGAAATTGGTTATGTTTTCATCATTATCTTTTTGACATATTTTATCATAGCCATCAATCACCACAAAATTTCTATTGTCGCATTGCTAAAAAAAAACTTTGGTTTATGATTGGGTGACAGAAACAAACAAATCATCTTAAAGGAACGATATTTTTTGGCTAATAATAAGTCTTTTTAATTCCTCCCTATTTATGCTGATGATAATTCAATAATCGGTAATATTTTCTACTACTAGTAGTATATTTTGGTTTATACGATAGATAGCTTAGTCGTTATTTGTTTGCGTTGATCACGTAGGATCGGAAAACGAATCGGATTTTTTTGTTTGTTTATTTATTAATTTTCTAAATAATATACACTGTGTATTTGCTTTTTATCGCTTTTTTTGGGGAGGAGTGTGGCCACTCTTGAGACTTCGCCAACTTCTATAATTCATTTTACGTTACTACTAGTGTTAGTTCATCTGATGATCCTCACATCATTGTCTCTCTCTTTCTCTTTTTCATCTCTACGCAAAAAATGGAAACTCAGTTTGAACAAATTTGATTTTTTTCCAGGTTCAAAACAAGATTCAGACAGTTTTAGTAGTGTTTTGTCTCCAATTCTCTCATAGTTCCTTCATCCGCCTCTAATGTAATTTACATCTCATTGCATTATTGATCCCACAGCGATTACGGAGACTGTGTGACTATGGCTTCTTCTAAGATTAAGTAAGCGTTTTTCTTATTCCTAAGTTTCAGTAATCCCGTCGGTGGAATATTCCGTCGATTCCAATTCCGATCTGGTTTTATTTTTCTTGTTCGTTGGTTTTGGGGGTAGATCTGATTTATATATATAGGTATGGGTTTAGGGTTTAATCTCCTGATTTTTAGGGGATATAGATATAGTAGTATTATTCTGTAGCACATGACATGATCGATCAGTATTATTTATTTCGTCTGATCATCCTCTCGTTTCTCTCTACTTCTTTTAATCTTATTATTAAATACAATGGTCATGTCGTGTTCTTATTAATGTGTTGTCTTCTTCTGTTAGTTCTAGTTTCAATCCAGATGATACATATGTCTTTTACTGCAACACATTGGTGAATTTGTGATTCTTGTGTAGTTAAAAGCATATATGTCTGTTACTGTGACTGTGACTGTTTGTATAAGTTCATATTAGAGAATTGCCCACTCTGGAAGTTGTTATGTAATCAATTTTTCATGTGTCTCCTTTTGCTTTTGCTTGATGACACTTTGTTGTTGTTGTTTTTCTGAAGCAGGACTGGTTTATCTGAAACTCCTTTGGGAAAATCATCTCTACGAGTAGGTAAACTGACTCGGTTGGTGACTAAGTCTGAGACTAACTCTCCTTCACCTACTCAACAGTCACGGCATTCCCTCGAGCGCTCTTCTTCTAACTCAAAGCCTTCTTCTACTGAAAAGAGGTCGCCCAAAGTTTCAACCCCACCAGAAGTAATCATCTCAATACTTGTATCTTTTTCGATATCTTTAATTTTGAAGAAGCCTTTTTTTTAGTTGTTGTTGTTAACTTGTGTTTGTGTTGATTGTTTGCAGAAAACTCAGATACGGGCTGTGAAAGGATCAGAATCATCACAACCTCGTTCAGTTCAAATCAAGGAAGATTTGAGAAAAGCAAATGAGCTGATAGCATCGCTCGAGATTGAAAAAGCTAAAGCACTTGATGAACTTAAAGAAGCGGGGGAAGAGGCTGAAGAGGCGTCCAGGAAACTAGATGAGGCTTTAAAAACTCAGAAAAGGGTCCAAGAGAAGTTTGAAATTGAGAAATTTGAGGCTGTTGAGGCGGGTATAGAGGCGGTTCAGAGGAAAGAAGAAGAATGGAAGAAAGAACTCGAAAACGTCAAGAGCCAGCATGCTTCGGATTCAGCTGCTCTTCTTTTGGTAACACAGGAGCTGGAGAATGCCAATCAAGAATTGGCTGCTGCTAATGATGCCAAGAGTAAGGTTTTGAGTCAAGCAGATGATGCTAGTAAGTTGGCTGCAATTCATGCAGAGAAAGTGGAAATCTTGTCGTCAGAGTTAATAAGATTGAAGGCTTTGCTTGATTCAACACGAGAGAAGGAAACCATATCCAAGAATGAGATTGCTTCAAAACTAGGAGCGGAAATAGTGGTTCTAGAAAGAGAGCTTGAGAAAGCGAGAAGTTTTGAAGCAAAGGTCAAGGAACTTGAGATGATCATTGAGCAGCTTAATGTTGATTTAGAAGCTGCTAAGATAGCAGAAACTTATGCGCATGGCTCTGCTGATGAATGGCAAAACAAAGGGAAGGAATTGGAGAAACGGTTGAAAGAAGCTTACATGCTGGAGAGATCTGCCTCGGTATCTCTGGTATCTGTGACAAAGCGGCTGGAAGGAAGCAATAGTAGATTGCACGATATGGAATTTGAGATTTTTGGTCTTAAAAGGAAAATTGAGTTATTGGAGATGGCTGTTGCTAGACAAAAGGTTGATCTTGAGAAATCTGAACAGAGGCTAGGTATTGCAGAAGAAGAATTATCTAAGATTGAGAAAGAAGCAGAGAAACTGAAGAATGAGCTTGAAACTCTGAATGAAGAGAAAAATCAAGCTTTAAAGAAGGAGCAAGATGCTACTTCAAGTGTTCAAAGGCTCTTGGAAGAGAAAAACAAGATCTTGTCAGAACTGGAGAGCTCAAAGGAGGAAGAGGAGAAGAGTAAGAAAGCAATGGAGAGTTTAGCTTCAGCATTGCACGAAGTGTCGAGTGAATCACGTGAGTTGAAAGAGAAATTGTTGAGTCAGGGTGATCAGGATTATGAAACACAGATAGAAGATCTGAAGTTGGTCATTAAAGCAACGAACAAGAAGTATGAGAATATGCTTGACGAGGCGAGACATGAGATCGATGTTCTTGTCAATGCGGTAGAACAAACCAAGAAACAGTTTGAGAGCGCAATGGTAGACTGGGAGATGAGAGAAGCCGGTTTGGTGAATCACGTGAAGGAATTTGATGAAGAAGTTTCGTCAATGGGGAAAGAAATGAATAGGTTGGGTAATTTGGTTAAAAGGACTAAGGAAGAAGCTGATGCAGCATGGGAAAAAGAATCTCAAATGAGAGATAGTCTTAAAGAAGTGGAAGATGAGGTGATTTATCTTCAGGAAACTCTCAGGGAAGCGAAAGGTGAAACCTTGAAACTAAAGGGGAAAATGTTGGATAAAGAAACTGAGTTTCAAAGCATTGTTCATGAGAACGATGAACTCAGAGTGAAACATGATGATTCTCTGAAGAAGATCAAGGAGTTATCTAAGTTACTCGAGGAAGCATTGGCTAAGAAATATACAGAAGAGAACAGTGAGCTCAGTGAGAGTGAAAAAGACTATGATTTGCTTCCAACGGTGGTTGAGTTTTCTGAGGAGAATGGTCATAGAAGTGCTGAAGAGAAGTCTTCTAAAGTAAAAACCCTCGATGGCATGAACATGAAACTTGAGAAGGACGCTGAGAAAAAGGAAAAGAAAGAACATTCACCAGATGATGCGACAGTTGAAGAAATGTGGGAAAGCTGTCAGATTGAGAAGAAAGAAGGATTCCACAAGGAAAAACTAGAACAAGAATCTGCAAAATATGAAGAGGAAGACTCGAACATGATAGACCAAAGCGAGAAAACCTCACCTGTAAATGGATTAACTGGAGAAGATGAGCTGGTGAAGGAGAAAGACAAGAAAAAGAAGAAGACATTGTTTGGTAAAGTTGGAAACCTTCTGAAGAAGAAAGGACCCACGAACCAGAAATAAAAGCCTCTCTTGATTACTTCACTTTTGAGGTATTGCAAATTCTAGCTTTTACATCTCTAAACACACATCTCTTTGCACCATTTTGATTTCTTCATTAGTGTTCTTATTTTTTATTTTTTATTTAGTTTATGGCTTCTGCCTTCTGGAATAGGATTTGTTTTAAGTTGTTGGTTTATGATTCTTTTCTTCTTTCGATTTTTTTGGCTTTCACTGTTATTATTTGTTCTTTTGTCAAACAAACCCAGAAACAAAATCTCTATTATAAATATCCAGGGATTAATTCCTTTTTTGCAACCTTCTAGTATCATCCACATAGTATGTATATTCCTATTGAAGGAGACTATCAAATCCAGAAATAATAATAATTCGAGGATAGAAGGGAGATAATTACGTGAAGTTTTGTGAGAGCATATCTTTTTTTACATTTTGACTCAGTTTTTACTTTTTAACTTAAATGAGCGATCCTAGTTACTTCACTAATCTATAAAAAGTCCCACATCGCTTAGACCAAAAGAAATGACTAGGGGAGCAGGAGTATAAATAAAGTAGCGGATGGTTTGGGAAAATCACTTACCTGGACGGGGTCAACTCGTGATCAAGAAGACGAGTGGCCTAGGCTAGTGACCTCCATTGCACATTACGGAGGGGTGCTTAGCTTAAGGTCTTTCCAAGAGGAAGAGCCTACGTCATTATTTGTGGCAGGGGGGTTTGCGTTCGCGCAGCCCCTACCATTTTTATCAGTCTTAACCTTTATAGGTTCTACAATTAGATGATGTAATTTGTACACAATTTAGTTTCCTGAAATTTATAATTATTTCAGTACAATAATCCCACATCGGAAATAGATACCAAGTCAAGTTTGCGATGACGTATGTTTGTTGCATCGGTATCCCACATCGAAATAGATATTGTGGAATCATCCGCAAGATAAATGGGTCATTTCGTAAACAAATAACCCTAACAAAACAATCAAGCCCAGCCCGATAGACTGAAACGACTTTGTTTCCTTGGTTTCAATAAACTGGTGGCTAGGTTCTTCTATATTTACTCCCTATATTTTGACCGTGTAGAACTTAGAACTTAATTTACCAAGAACTTTTACCTATCTTTGGTTCTCTTAAATCTGGTAGGTATCTTTCAATGAAGTTTTTTCACGTTAAGTAACTGCAGGATAAAGAGTTTTAACCGGACAGAACTCAGCTAACAAGTTTCCCACGGTTAACAGAAAGTTTAAAAGAACTTTTTATATGGTTCTATCCTGTGATGAAGTCAAAGTTGAGCTTAATACATTATATGAAAATCAGTTGTGTTTCATAATCTTTGACTTTTAAACGGATAACAATGTTGAAAAAGGTAAAATCGTTTCTTAAAAATAGACAAATCTCTAGTTTAACGAAACCTTTGATTACTACCAAAAGTACACATAGAAGGTAAAAGAGATATGATTGTTCATCTGTTCCATTCATCTTTACATTAGCCACGTACGTGGTAAACGTTTAATTTACACACCTATATGGGATCCTTTTTTTTGTATCAACGAGATAAAATTGGACCAAATTATATTTTATGTTGCGTAATTGAATCAAACACATATATATGAGTATACTACTGGTCGATATATATACAGTTACTTGTATTGTTTAGTGTGTATACATATTTATATATCAATATTTTGTGCTATATAAATAATTATATTGAACGAAATACGATATAAAAAAACAAAAAACAGAAAGGTACTGTTTGTATCCAATCGTTTTTTATTAATTTAATTATGAACATATCTTAATAATAGCTTATATATGTACGAATGTCTATCAAAACTACTTTACAAAATAAACTAAATCCAAACCTTTTTTTTGTGTGCAAAGAACTAAATCAAATGCTATACGCAAAGAAATACATATTTCTCAGTACAAATGACGCTATATATTTGTGTGATATCATCTTTATATATTATAGGTGTTTAATTCGATCTTTGTTGTTTATAATACATATATAGGTTAATAGTGTATTTAAATAAAATGTTGGGATACAAATAAAAAACTGAACATTGTCCGTTATTTATATGTATATACTAACTTTGCCAAAAACATTAAAACAATGTAGTGACTTAAGAAAACAGTAGACATCGGGAAAAACCAAACCTGCATTAGCTTTCAAAAAGTTCTTCCATTGTTTCGGACCCGAATTGTGTCTCTAAATTGTATATTGATCCAGAAGATTGATGTCGGTGTAAATGGAGAATTGGAGATATATATATTCCTCTCAAACCAAATGCCTTAACACAATTTTTTTGGAAAAAAAAACTTTTTAGAACCTTTGGTACATGTGTAGGCATTAAGGATGAAAGCCATCAGCCATGACATCATCGCAAGCCAAGTGTGGAACAATACAGAGGGACCACTAGCCGAATGGCCCGAAACAGAGTATAATCCATGCATGTATAGAATGTATTGCATTCATGTATTGTAGGTTCTGCATTCTTTGATTATGGAGACTAAAAATCTAACTTAATTCACGGTATATGTAAAGAAAATAATCTTGATTGAGAAATCTTATTGATGGTGATCAATCGCAGAACTCATAGATAAACTCATAGAGTAATTTAAGAATCTATTGCTTATGAATTATATTTGAATAAGAGACCAAAACATAGGCATCATATATAAGATTAAATCTGGTTTCGTCGGTTCGTCCACTAGTGACAGTAAATGAAAATAGTCGTTCTCTAAATCCGAACGTAACGTTACGTACATTGCATGGGCTCGTAAGAGATAATTAAGTTTATTAATTACTATCTAAGTTATGTTGTGCTATGCTTTGGGAACTACGAGTATTATAGCAACATCCGATCAGGTTTTAGCTTGCGTGAGCGTATTATTTATTTTTGTCTTTTATAAAATATTGATGGTTTAATTATATGTGTACGTATATAAAAATACACAAATTATACTTGATTCTATTATATGTGCCGTGTACATGTACGTATATAAAAAGCACATAAAAAGTATTAACGTCCGTATTTATAATTTCATGGCGTTGGGTTGTGCATTATGGAGAAAATTAGTCTATAGATTAGGATAATTTAGTTTTGTCCTTGTGTTAATATTAGGAGATTTTATTTTACCATTAATTTTGCTGGGATATTTTCTATTGAAGAATCATAAAGGGATATTCTTGTTATGAAAGATTATTGTGTACTTGTAACTTTGTTAACCACCGTAATTCCGTAAATACACTTTACTTGCGATGTAGCAAAGATAAGTCCTTAGGTAAGACCGAAGACGAATAATGAATTGGGTTTGGCTTCAATTGTGTGGGATGAGAATGCTGTCGCATTCGGATTAGTTGGAAACTTCTATATACGAATAATTACTTTAATTTCTTCTCCTTTCAATAGTAAAAAACAATTGTTATTGAGATTTCTAAATCGTTATACCACTGATTTTAATATATTATGTCATGGATACTTTTGGATGTCTCAACGTTTGTTCATGTTAAAAAAATGATGTCAGCAATGTGTATTTAAAAGCCACGTAGAAAGAAATATTTACATACAAGAATCAAGAAAAAAAAAACTAGTAGTTAAAAGTATTAGGGTTTTGGGGCCCCCTGGGTTTGCGATCTCAAACAAAATAGTTTGCGTGTCTTAATGTGCTTAAAACTAGATTTATACCAATAATGAACAACCATATCTAGACCTTGATTAAACTTTTTTAGATGAACAAAACACTATATATAAAACGTTTTGAAAAAAGAATATGTAAATGTGTATGAGTTGAATAATATGAGCAAATCTACTCTATAAAATAGTATAAATAAAAAACAGTTTTTTACACGTACAAACATATATTACATGAAAACCCCTAAATTTTAATATTATATATATATATATTGCTATAATGTGTTAATAATAATAAGCGTCCATATATAATTAGACAAAAAAAATGCTGAATTTTACTAGAAAATTAAAAGTGTAACTTTTTTTGGTTAGAGATAAATATAGTAGAACTTCTACCCTTTTTAAATGAGTAAAAAAAAATGTTATTGAGTAACTTTTCTTAAAGACTAAAATGTTTTATTCATATCGACTGATCCGAACACGGTTCAGTTATACAATTTGACTTTTTTTTTATCTGATATGTATATGGTTGAGATGTGTCACTAGTTGACCAATGAACAGTAATCCATACTATTATAGCTAGGCACTGTCTGCATCTCTTAGGCAATATGTTTTCATATACAGTTGTGCCAACTTAGCATTATAAATTATTACATAATATATTGTTTTAAGTATTAAGTAATTCAATATATAGTACATAAACATACACGATCACAACTCAAAATCCATATGTATTATTTAATATTTTCTCAATAACGTATAATATGTTGCGTGAAGACACACCAATTGACCAACACACATTACAGACTACAAAACTATATGCCGCAATTTACAAATTTAGTGTGTATAGTATTAACTTAATCTCAATATATATATATACGTTTAAATATTTACTGGAACTGTGATTTAAAACTAATACGAGAGTTTATATTCTATGATTCTTTGAATATTTTAGCTCTTTAACTAACTTTTTTCGTATTCTCATACTTAAAAAAAAAATTGAGAAACTCTTACATTGTCAACATGAATTAGTTGCAGCAACTTTTATTCCACACATTACTTCACAAACTTGAACATCTCCTTCTCCTGTCTCCTCACTTTTCTTCTAGTTTCATCAAAGGGCATTTGCATCATTTCACTTATTTGATTTGATTAAAGTCAAATCGACACGTCACAAGAGCTAACTAAGATCTTGTTCCGACAAGACACAAGACAAAGACGAAAGCCTCTTCTATATATAAAGTGAAGAACAAAACACTTAATTAGCCTTATTACCTCAGATTCTGCCTTCACCAAAATCTTCTATATATCTTCTCAATTATCTCTCTTCCTCACAGGTATTTTAATACATAAATTGTATGCTCACTCATTAATCTCTTATTTGTGATCATAAATCCGATCTCTTAGCAAAAGTGTGTTATCAAGTATATTTTGAAGCAATTTATATGTAGTTTATTAATTTTTTCATTTTAACTTTATGTCCAGCTACAGTTAATAGCTATATGTTTTTGAAAAAATGGGGAGATCACCGTGTTGTGATGAGAGCGGATTAAAGAAAGGGCCATGGACGCCAGAAGAAGATCAGAAACTGATAAACCACATAAGAAAACACGGCCATGGAAGCTGGAGAGCTCTTCCTAAGCAAGCCGGTTTAAACCGGTGTGGAAAGAGTTGCCGATTGAGATGGACTAATTACTTGAGACCAGACATCAAAAGAGGAAACTTCACAGCCGAAGAAGAGCAAACCATCATCAACCTCCATTCTCTTCTTGGGAACAAGTAATTAATCTTACAAATTTTATTCTTAATTACTTTGATTAGAAATTATATTTGAGATGATTATCAAGAGCAAAAATTAGAAAACCGATAAATATTTTTTAAGTTTCTAAAAAATCTTAGTCTTTTTCATCAGTCATTTATATATCACATATCTAAAAAAATTATATTTATGTGTGTATATATATGCTATTATACAGTTTCTTTTTTGGTAGTTGAGGTATAGAAGAACTGAAGAATATGTATGAAAAAAAACCTGCTACACTGGAGTTTTCTTGGTGCATGCATACTTACTCGTCAATGTTCAATATTATCAAGTCTATAATTAGTTATCTTTATATAGCTTGGAAATTTTATATAATACGTATAAAGCTTAACTAACCCACTAATATTTATTAACCTTTTCCTTTTTTTTTTTTTTAATAAAGGTGGTCTTCTATAGCTGGTCATCTCCCAGGAAGAACGGATAACGAAATAAAGAACTATTGGAACACACATATCAGAAAGAAACTAATTCAGATGGGGATCGATCCAGTGACCCATAGGCCAAGAACCGACCATCTAAACGTTCTAGCCGCTCTCCCGCAACTACTAGCCGCCGCAAATTTCAACAACCTCTTGAATCTGAATCAAAGTGTACAATTGGATGCAACAAGTGTTGCAAAAGCCCAGTTGTTACATAGTATGATTCAAGTCCTTAGCAACAACAATACCTCTTCTTCACTTGAAACACATCACACCAACACCAACAATAACCTCTTTGGCCAATCTTCTTTCTTGGAGAACCTACCAAATATTGGTGAAAATCTTTATGATCAAACCCAAAGCCTCTCTCACATTGTTAATCAGCCTCTGGATTCGTTTACTAGCCCGATGCGAGTAGTTGCTCATCAAGATGATCAGAATTCTATCCCACCGTTGGTTTCGGCATCTCCTGATGAGTCTAAGCAAACCCAAATGATGGTCAAGGACAAGGAAATTTTGAGGCATGCGGATCACACTTCAAACCCTTCATCGACCTCAACGTTCACCCAAGATCATCAGCCATGGTGTGACATAATTGATGATGAAGCAAGTGATTCTTATTGGAAAGAGATCATAGAGTGAGTACTTGACGGTCGTTTTTTTTTTTTCTTGTCTTTTCTTAAATCTTGACGAACTCTTATAAGTATCTTTTGTTGTTCTCTTCGCAGGCAAACTTGTTCGGAGCCTTGGCCATTTCGTGAATAGAGAGGCGAAAGAAAAACATTAATTAGCATTATTTTTTCTGTGGATATAGATGTATACATATATATTGTTAATTAACTTTCATACAGTTTGTGTATTTATTCGACCATGTATACAAAACACATTCATACTGTACAAAATTGATTTTTCATATATTTGTATTATATTAATCTTTCATTAGTTGAGATTTTAAAAATTTGTAATAGTACCCCCAAACTATATATGAGAAAAATAATACAAAAGCTATATGTATAATCTTTGTTTGTTTTTCGATTATATATTATGATTTCAAATTTAGTTGGGGATGGTTAAGAAGAAGTGAACTAATAAGAGTCTCGAAAGTGACACAATCTTATTTTTGTTTTGACTTTTAGAGGAGACAAAAGAGATGTATATCAGTATATATGGGAGGAAATAGATGGTAGCATTTAATACGTCATCGTACCTATTAAACTCGTGGCTAACTATATATAGTCCAAGCAAGTTATAATTTAATTCCTTTTATAGTATAACATACCGAAATATTTTTTATTTAAAACTCGGGTGAAATACTGAAATTAATGAAACAAACAAGACAAACACTGTATGATTAGTGTGTCCAATGTGGACACATCATCATGTAATTTAATATGATATATGAAAGAATTCAAAAGAGAAAAATGAACGATAACTAATTTGTATCATTGATATCAATCGCAATTATATAGATTTTATGTCCGGATTTAACTAAGCAAACTTTAATATAATTACATACGTTACTTTTCAGCTTGATTCAGTTAAAAATATACACTTTGCATCACCAATTAATGGATCACATTTTCTCAAAAGATGCCACCTTCTATTATTAGTAAAGTGGAATATATTCGTATGAGCAAATGTCTAATATGTATAACTTTATAGTCAAAGCAAAAAATGATGGCATTAGAATATCTAGTGCAAATTAAACACTCAAAAGTTCATTTTTAGTGTTAAGATTGTGACCGGAGAGACTTGAGTAAACAATCGGAGAAACGTGTGTATACGAACACTAATGATGGTAAAATATTTCTCAAGAGAATAGAAACCTACAATTAGGACTATAAAGCCTATTTGGCTAGTCGGTCGCATTATTATTCTTTATTAATAATTACATATTCCAAAAACCCAACATAAGCTTTTGCTTGTGGCTATCGATTTGCAGGAAATATCCGTTATTATGCAATCACACTTATAATTCTCGAAGACAAAAATAGAAACCGCACCAAACAAAACTAAGACTACGTCCAAAACACACAAGAACCTAAAATCCAAACCATTATTACGATCGGGCAACCGAAACCCTTCATTGAAACCAAGTTCAAAAGAGGAACACTGTCTAAATCGTAATTAAATCTTTCCATTCTTCAAAATATTGTATTCAAACCGATTTCATACCAGCAAACCTACAGACGAGATTCTATAGTTAAGCCGGTTCAAAAGCAAACCCGTTGCTACGTGATTAATATATAATAAACCACTCGGTTTAATCGAATCTCAGTCTCGGTTTGGAACAGACGCTATTCTTAACTGGTTTTATACTTTCATCACATTGACGTTTGTTACAGTCTTTGTTTCTCAGTTCTTTTACTAACACAGATCACGGGTTTTCGTAAATGGGAAGCAACTAGTTCGGATCACCTCTGTCGAGGGTTGAGAATATCATAGGCATTATCAGAAACAGCAAAATAGATGACAAAGCAAACACTTGAAACAATGTAGGTTTCTTCTTACAAAGTATTCAGATTTGGACTTAATCAACAGACATGGGCTCGGTTACGTTCCTCTGGTCATCCAACGCTGTCCGAATCTCGTCCACCAAACTCTTCTGCTCATCTTCCATAGTGTTCTGCAACTCATCCACCTACATTTCCAACAAATGTTCACAATCACAAACACAATACAAATGAAAACTGCAAAACTAAAAGTCTCAATTTTTTTTTTTTTTGAAATTACCACATGCAACAGCAGAGCAAACTGCTTCTTCCTAAGCTCAAGCAATCTCCAACTTGCAGTGCTCTCTGCTTCAAGCTCAGCAATCTCCTTGTTCAATTCATTTATAACCTTCTCAGTCTCTGACCTCGGAGGTTGCGCAGAAATCAGTTTCCTTATCGTCTCACACTCTTCTTTATGCTGCCTATCAATTTTACTCTCCTCAAGCTGCTTCTTAAGATCTTCAATCTCAGTTTTCGCCTGCGTTATCTGCCTCTCAGTCTCATCTTTCACCTCGTTAAAGCTCTCTTTTTCCCTACGGTTAGCTTCCACAACCGCTTGGCTCTTCAAAAGCGGGATTTCAAAAGTAGACAGTTCCTGTAAAAATGCTTTCGCAAGCTTACCGCACTCGTTGTAGTTCTCTTCATCTTTATCCACTTCGAGTACAAAAGAAGTGAACTTCTTCTGAAGTTTTTTCAACGGAGGCTCCCCTCGAGTGGTGGTGGTTCTGGTCAGTAGCCGGTTTCTTATGATTTTGTCATCGTCCACCGGATCAAATGCATAATTAACCTTAGCCACTACAGTCTCTAATCTACCAGAGATCCTCCTTGCTTTAACTGACATCTCCAACTTACTTAATTAACTCAACCCTGCAAAAAGAGATGCACAAAGAACAGAACATTCAACAACCAAAACTATATCAAAGACCCAATTCGCCAAAATCGCATTACCTTAAAAAGCTTAATGGATACAAGATTCAAGCTTGAATCTAAATAGCAGAACCGAAACATAACGTATTTTTGATTTACGCAATAAATATATCGATCTCTTCTTCAAAGATTCTATAATGAGCGATTCATCATCAAAGAAATTTCTCTCAATCGTTAACCATTGGATGTACTGAATTGAAATTTCCGGTGCGATTGATTTTACACAGACAAGTTTTTTATATAAAAAAAAAGACAGCAAAAGACAAACTCTTTACCAACCTGAAGTGAACCCAAGATCCAGATTCGTCTTCTGCAATCAAAACTCGAACAAAACAGTCGTCTTTTTCATTACAAAACAACACTTCAAATTTTGATGAACCCTAAATCCGATTTACTCATCTTCTTCCTCCCCTTCTCTTTTTTTTTTTTTTTTAACTTTCTTTTTGGGATAAATGCATAAAGTACCCTCAACTTATAATATATTACAAAATCAACCCCAATCTATTAAAGTATAACAATAAACCCTTTATTTTATTCTTTGATAAAAATAACTTTTTTTGTTACACTATAGGACAAGTCGAATTGTATATGATTGAGTTGTGGAGACACAAAGTTCTTTAATCATTCAAAATTGAAATATAGGAGTGTGTCTAGCAAATCAAAACCATACATATATAAGGTAACTTGACTAGACTCCGATTCAACGGGTCAATCACATGATCGAACACGAGTGCACATTTTCGTCGCTAAAAAGCTGAGAGGGGTAAGCATGTTGGGATGAATACTGAGGAGGGTAGCTAAAGATTTTGTTTCCATCACTGTCTTGGTTCTTATTAGTGTTTTTGTTATTATTGTTTTCTTTGCTTTTCTCTGTGGTTTGACTTGCAAGCTCTGCATGTTTCCCAAGTTTTTTCTTGATTTTCTCCACAAGTTTTTGAGGATCCATGTCTCCTCGTACCACCACCGTTGACTTTGCCCGGTCTGGTTCCACCGTTTGAACACCTTTCAAAACGAACAAAAAATGTTAGACCACTCAATAAACTATACTCCCTCTATTTCACTCATTTTGACACAATGCACACAAATTAAGGAAAGATAGAATTATACATGTTTACCCCTATTTAATAAGTGACTAATGGTTTAAATTCAATGAAAATGAGCTTTGGGATAAAGGGTAAATTAGAAAATTTAATGTAAAAAATACATTGGAATTGTAAAGTGACAGTCTTTGTGAAACAAGGAAAATTCTCCAGAATGACACTCTTTGTGAAACAGAGGGAGTAATATTTATGCGTATTTTTTAATATATATTACCTTTTATCTTCCCGATGCCTTTTTTAATTTCATTAACACATCCTTCACAATGCATGTTCATTTTTAAAATTACAGTTTTGATCTGCGGAGTAGTCTGAAACCAAACACACAAAATATGGTTTATAATGATATTAGTTAGTATATACCAAATTGTTTTTTTATGATGTAATCATTTATAATCTAATAAGTTTAATGTGCGTATATAATAACAAGAGTATTTTTTGAAAACTTACTTCTTTCTTTTGTTGTGGCTCCTTCTTCTGATCTTGTTTGGGGTTAGGTTTTGGGGAAATCAACTCAGCATTTTTACTAAATTTATTTTGCACTCTTCGTAATATCTTCATCGGATCATCAAATTTCCCAGACACAACCACTTTATTGTTGCCAATCTCTGTCTTAATTTGCTCAACCCCTAAAAGACAATATGATCAGCACTTTTAGTCATTACATGAGACCCACATAGATCATCCTTATGATAAATGCGACCTAAACTGAAACTTAACATTGATTCTTTTGATTGAGATGATATAATTTCATTAAAGAGGACAAAAAATGAATATAATTACCATCGTAGCCCCTCAAGCAGTGAGAAACTTGTGATGCACATCCTTCACAGTGCATGTAAACCTTCAGAACAATTTCTTTGCATTGAGTCTTCTTATCAGACTTATCGACTGATGAATCTCCTCCACTTTTCTGATTCTTCTTCTCAGACTTATCGACTGATGAATCTCCATTTTTCTGATTCTTCTTCTCAGACTTGTTGTCTGCTTCTCCATTTTGCTTGTTCTTTAGTATAAAACAAAATAAAGTTCACATAAGTTACTTGTAACAAATACCAAAATCACCAAAGACAAAATGCACATACCTTTCCCATATCAATGTTTACTCTCCTTGTACGACGATCGAGTGCAATGAAATTTTACAATCATGAATGGATCAACAATGAGACTCTATATATATATATATATAACAAGGCTAGAGAAATTTTACTATTAATTATATTTTTAGTAACATACAAAAAATTATAAATTTCTCTATTTGGATGATCCTGTTTACTTACAATGAGTAATAATTGTAATCACCAATATGATCTAATTGATTATAGTATGACAAAGAGACTACTAATATTGTAACGATCACTATTAACTTCAATTAGGACTTTTGTAACCTCTCTTATTCAGTGTCAAAATAAGTATACTATTGATTATTTGGATATTCTAAAAATCATGAATGGTTACAAATCTTCGAGCTTTATTTTCTTACTTAGCTTGTTAGCGTTTTTAGTTGTCGTAAAATACTGTATTTATCTACTATAATTCATGGATTTTTTTTTTTTTCTCATCAAGTTATATTTATAGGAGGATGGATCGGTCCAACTTTAATTTGTCTATTTGAATATTACCAACAATAGATAGATAGTATCCTTTACAAACTCAAGGTTTCAATTTTGTCATAAAAGGGTAAAAACTGCGTAACATGTAATAATAACAAAGAGGTTACATAGGAGTCCAGCAAGATTGGGTGAAAGGGTCATAAACAGAAGGAATCAAGAATTTCAAGTGGTTGATTCCGTGAGAATTAAAGGCTCCACCAGTAACCGGGTCAACCCGAATTCTACCGGTAAAACCAGGAAAAGCTCCGGATCCAAAAGCACCAGTGCACTCGGTTGATGGGTTCTCGATATACTTCGAAGAAGAGCCATGGTTTCTCTTTCCGTCATCGTTGAACGGTGTCGTATCAGATTTGAACAAGAACTTCGTTATAGCTGGATTGGAGGCAAAATCGGCTAAACCTGTGGCTAGCTGAATAACCAATGCGTCAGCTCCGACATCGCCACTTGGCGGTTGATAGATCATACCACGTGGACCCTTGTCAGCCGTGTGGAAAGGCCAAGCACACTCTCCGGGACATTCCACCTCCGGGTTGCTTACCATTATGTACGGTTGTGGTTCTTTTTTACCTGCATGCGTGGGATTTACGTAATAACGTCAAATTACTCTGATTGTTGTCAATTACGTATTATGTTCATAAATCAATTAGAAGAAGAAGAAGAAGAAGAGAAGATCACACCTTCAATTTTGGCAAGGGCATTTTGTTGGCAAGTTCTGTTACAAAACCCTATGCGATGAGCCCGAACGTGTGACGAAAGAAATACCACGGGTATCACTTTGGACATATTACCAGTGGCCGTCTCAACAAGTTTCTCACCGTTACCGATTGTCAATTCGTTTCCATACTTCATCTTCTCATCCACATAAGTCCGGACAATCTTTACCTTAATCCTCGGAGTTACGGTTCTGTTATTCTTCTTCTGTCGGTAAATCTCCTTCAGCTCAAACCTCTCTTGGTAACTCTCCACCACTTTCCACCATGATGATACCTTCGGGTCAAGACCTTCCTTGGCGTCGAAGTTAAGCGATTCTACGAAATCGTGAACCCGCTCCTTTTGAACCGGCGTGAATTGGCCGTACCATAGTACAGAGAGATCTAGGGTTGCGTTTGGGATTTGCAAAGGTGACTCACTTGAAAGGCAGAGAGGCGCCAAGAGGAGGAAAATGATGACGGATAATGAGGAGGAAGAAGAAGAAGACGCCATTGCCACCGCGTGCAAAAAAAACTTTTTCTGTTCTTTTGGCCTTTGATGGGGATTTTTAGGCAATCTTTTGAGGCAAGTAACTAAATTTATTGTTTAAGCTATTTTTGACACCAAAAGCTGGCTTTATTTTGGTTTTGGATAAAAGCCAATGAAGCAAAAGAGCTATTTTCAACAAAGGTAACTATTTTTAAGAAGGGTGCTGAAAAAACTCTTAAAGAACATCCAAGACTTTTTATTAACAAAGGCGACAATAACAGTAACTATTTACATTTTTATT
The DNA here is from genome assembly GCF_030686135.1 of Camelina sativa. NCBI lineage: Eukaryota > Viridiplantae > Streptophyta > Magnoliopsida > Brassicales > Brassicaceae > Camelina > Camelina sativa. Next base: position 841,636 of record NC_141894.1, read on the forward strand.
ACAGAGAGCAGAATGAGAAATCAAAATGAATCGATATTTTTTATAGTTTAAATCAGATGAATTCGTACCCGGATGATGATCCGAGATTTGATTTGGTTTGTGTGGGTCAGACGCAATCCGTGTCTTTGCAAACCAGCCATTTCAAACCTTTCTCCTCCTTGTTCGCCAGCTTAGATGCCACTGACTTGATTCCACTCTTCATATAATTCACAACTAACATCGCCACCTCTCTGCATATTGCAGTAGAATGTCTTTAACCATAATCAACTAATCATAAAAAAGAATGAAAGAGTATAAGAGAATCAAAAGACTTGTTTAGTCTGTATTGTAAATCTTCCTTACAAGGGTGAGCAAGGAGTTTGAGAATCGTTGATAAAGTAGACAAACAAGAAGGCGTCAAAATGCTGTTGTTTGATTAGATAGAATCCGTGTAATCTCCGGACGCATCTGAACATCAATCTTTGGTACAAGTGGATCGCAGGATTGTTGTGTGCAATCACATGAAGGTAAACTCCTCGACACAAGGATAAACCAGAAGCATATTTAATCAACTCACTAATAAGTGACATTGCTGAGAAAACAAAAGTAGCAGAAACGTCAGAATTTACAAACCAAGCCAAGATACAGAACAGGGTTCAGAATTGCTATATGACTCATACCGATTCCACGGTTTCTGTATGTTTCTACAACTCCAAGTGTCAAGATGTAGATCAAAGTCTCCTCTCCTTTCGAGGAATTGTAATGTATTAAATCATCTATCTGTGCAAGACACAGAAACCATCTGCCATATAAGAAATTTTGAAAAACAGCACTTGACTTGTTTGCATTATTATCGTAGTAGAGAGATGGTTCAATCATTTGACTCAAAAAAAAAAAAAAAATACTAGAAGCTGCTCCAATTCTAAAGATTGTCTACAACTGAATCACTTTGCAAAGAGACGCAATTTAGTGAACAAGATAACAAACCCACCTAAAAACCTTATGAACTTATTCAATATTCAAATTCATTACAAGATCAGTACTTGTAATCACAAAATTGCTGCACAACAATTCAAAGGCTTACAGAGCAAAGAGAACTCATTTATTTACCAGAATCAAAAACATTATGAACTAATTTTCAAAGATTCAAAATCTAAACTTTAACAGCTTGTAACGACAAAATGTGCATAAGAATGGGAAACAGACCTCGCTATCTTTGGCAAGAAGGAATTTAGCAGTAACAAAACCGATGAGTTCATCAGAGTGATCATCAGGGCGGCTCCGATCAACAGCAGCCCATGAGACAATATCAACTCCGTTCACAACACTTTTAAAAAACTCAGACTCATACCTGATAAGATAAACAAAAGATCAATACTTTACAACCTTTTCACAACGACAAAGAAGAAATTAGAATAAATATTAAAAAAAAATCTCCAAAAGAAGAAGGAGATGAATGCATACTTGATGGGGAAGATGTCGCAATGGATTTGCTCCAAACGATCTAGATCATTAGGGTTTATAGGTCTGTAGTAAATACTTGGGCAAAGAGAGATTCCTGGATCCTCCATTGATGAATCCTCCTCAATGAATCTTCGAGGAAATCACCACATTACTGTTTAAGATGGCTAATAAGAAGAAACTTGAAAATTTCCATAGCGCCAACACTTTCCCAAGTTGGAAGTGCCAGATCACTGGATCCGACCCGTTGAACTAAATCGGATCCGGAACCAATCTGGGTTTGAATTTGATTGGCTAATCGTCGCCGAAGGAATCAATCAAGAATCGAGTTTCGAGCGAATGGGAAAAAATAAAAGGTCCTTTACCTTTGCTTTGCCTTCTCCTCTGTCTCTTGGGGCTTTCTCGTTTCAAGTGACGCATCTTGGGGCACACGTGCTTTACGCACGTGCCAGTAGTACTATTATGTGTTGTATACTAGATTTAATTTTGTACTTTCGAATCATATGATTTATTCGTTACCAACAAAACTTTATGATAAAATCTTAAAATATTCCCTCCCACTAAAAAAGAAAAAGACAAAGATTCAACATTAAAAACAAAAACTCCATTAAAACAGAAGAATAAATTGTATTGGCCTTCCACGGCGGCAAGCAGAAGAGAGACTCAACGTTTTCATTAGAACAAAAACGTGAAACGCAGAGGGTTAAATCAAACGCGAATAATATAAAATCAATACAATAACGTATATTCTGGTCCAATTATAAAACGAAAGTACAGTGCCACGTATGAAAAAAGAGAGTTTAGGACCAGATACGTTACTAGAGAAAAAGACCAGGGCCGGACTACGTACTACGTGAAAAAGACAGAACACGTTAGTCCGGCCCACGTGGTATTTCTTATCCTTTTAGCACACGAAAAAAAACTAAATTAATTTAATAATCGGACAGTGGAGAGGAAATCAGATGAACGGTAAAGATTAAGCCACGTTAGAGCACTCTGCGCAATTCCACCGCTTTCTGGAACTAAAAAATTCAACTGTATAAATAAAAGGAGCAGAGATGGTGAAGCTATTTGCAGAGAGTTAAAATAAAGTATAGTAGAGCTTCCTCTTCTTCTTCTTCTCTTCTCTTCGTCGCTAAGACAAGATCTTCCAATAAATATCTCTGTTGGTTTTTTTTGCGTAGTGAATCTCGGACTCGATCTCCTCGTTGTGAAGTTTGACGGTACCGGAATCAATCGAATCAATTACGAAATTTTTTTGAATGGGATCGATTTGCGAATCTGTACCGACGGCGAACTCTTCGACGGCGGTTATGGGGGGATCTATTCCGCCTTTTCTGAGTAAAACCTACGATATGGTTGACGATCCACTGACGGATGACGTGGTGTCTTGGAGCAGCGGGAACAACAGCTTCGTTGTTTGGAACGTGCCTGAGTTCGCCAAACAGTTCCTTCCCAAGTATTTCAAGCACAACAATTTCTCCAGCTTCGTCAGACAGCTCAATACTTATGTGAGTTAGCACAGTTCCATCGATTTCGATTCTTTTTTTTCCGTTGTTCGATTTGGGGGAATCTTTATTTTCCTCTCTTGTTTTGGTTCAATCAAGTTGCTGATTCTGTCTATGAACGACGAGTGAGTATGATTTTTAAGTGTTATTAGTGTTTAGTGATAATTATTAACTTACGAATGGTTTTGGGAGAAGTCAACTCCTACTAGTATGATCCGGTTCCTATATACTTGTATGCTTTTCTTACTTACCAAAAGGTTCACCAACTTTGCAGGCTTGTTTGGATATGTCCTCATATGTGTCTGAAGATTGGTTGACTCTGCAGTTCCATTTCTGGCCAGTAGCTCTCTTAAGTCACAAACCAAAATTTCTATCAGTTGTCCCACTTTAGTCGTTTGTATTTTTTCGTCCAGGTACATGCCCATACACTAAGAACTATATTAGTTTTCTTGAGCCATAGTAGTTAGTTGGGTGCTGCACTTAGGACACACAATAAAGAGATTTTATCTTATTATATACTCTCTCTAGAATTAGTTGTTTTTGAAGTATTCAAATGGTCTTTATGTTTATATTACATTTTCTGTACAACTCTTCTCTATGCTGGCTTCCTATCTTCTTCTGGTTGATGACTGTTCCATTCTTGATGCATCATTTTTACAGGGCTTCAGAAAAGTTGATCCAGATCGTTGGGAATTTGCAAATGAGGGCTTTTTAAGAGGCCAAAAACAAATACTAAAGAGTATCGTCCGGCGAAAACCGGCCCAAGTGCAGCCCCAACAACAACCTCAAGTTCAGCACTCATCTGTGGGTGCCTGCGTTGAAGTGGGCAAGTTTGGACTTGAAGAAGAAGTTGACAGACTCCAGCGGGATAAGAACGTCCTTATGCAGGAACTTGTAAGATTAAGGCAGCAACAACAAGTTACCGAACATCATCTGCAAAACGTGGGGCAGAAAGTTCATGTGATGGAGCAGAGGCAGCAACAGATGATGTCCTTCCTAGCAAAGGCTGTTCAAAGTCCTGGTTTCTTGAACCAATTCTCCCAGCAGAGTAATGACGCAAACCAACACATTTCTGAAAGCAACAAGAAGAGAAGGCTACCTGTTGAGGACCAGAAGAATTCAGGGAGTTATGGGGTTAATGGTCTTATTAGTCGCCAGATTGTGAGATATCAGTCATCCATGAACGATGCAGCTAACACTATGCTCCAACAGATACAACAGATGAGTAACTCACCAAGCCATGAATCTCTCTCGAGCAACCATGGCAGCTTTCTTTTGGGCGATGTCCCAAGTTCAAACATTTCAGACAATGGGAGCTCCTCAAATGGATCATCTGGAGTTACATTGGCTGACGTTTCATCCAATCCTGCTGCAAGCTTATATCCTGCAATGAAGTATCACGACCCTTGTGAAACAAATCAAGTCCTGGAGACCACTTTGCCTTATTCTCAAGGTGATCTCTTAGCTCCAACGCAAGTAGCAGCAGCTTCAGGTGGTTCAAATTTGGATTTTGTTGGATGCGAGATAGATAATGGAGAGTGTTTGGATCCAATAATGGCTGTTTTGGATGGACCAATCGAACTAGAAGATGGTGTTATAAATGAGTTACTTCCTGAAGTCCAAGATTCTTTTTGGGGACAGTTCCTTGGTGAAACCCCAGTGATTGGTGACAAAGATGAGCTGATCTCAGGATCAGTGGACAATGAACTTATAATGGAGCACCTAGAATTACAATCAAGCCTGAGTAACGGGTGGAGCAAGAACCAACAGATGAACCATCTTACTGAACAGATGGGACTTCTCACATCAGATGCTCTCAGAAAATGAGAGAAATCACCATGAATTCACAATCTTTCCTCACGAGGTAATCTCAGTCTTTCTTTATTGATGAGTTATCATAAACCACACAGTTTCCAGAATGTTTGTTCAAAACTCGTCTTCTTGTTCTCGCAGATGGGTTAAGATTTTGTGTGAGTCGCAATAACAAAAAGAATATGATTAAAAGGAGGTATGTGTATGTATCAAAATTGGTGTAACTCTGATTCTTGTTAATGTGTAATAATATAAGAGAAATATTGCCTTCTGATTTTTTTGCATTGCATTTGGGAAAAAAATCTCTGCTTGTGACACTTAATGGATAAGGAGATGCTCCAAAGTGAGATATGCTTCTGTTCTTGTGTATGTCTTTATGATGATTGAGAATAACGATGCCTCTGATAGAGAATAACGATGCCTCTGATAGAGATCCTTGTTTGTGTTTTCGTTACCGAACTGTGGCCAAAATTTTACCTGCTTTTTAGTCTTTATATATAACTTGATAACAAACGTTTATATTCGCATGCTTTTAAAACAAATGCATTTCATTGGCTTGTGTTCTTCAATATACTATTTTGCTATGACTTGTGTTCTTCAATATACTATTTTGCTAGATAACAGATTCGTGGCCTCGTAGATCAATATTTTATTTTGTTGAAATGTGAAATTTACTACTGAAAAAAAAAAGGTTGTTTACATAGGAAATCTAAATCCAAGTACTAAGTTATAAGTTTTAGACGAGAAGTCCGAGCAAGATGTGTAGACAGAAAACAGAGGCGAAGGAGCTCAAATTCGCCCCATGAAGTATCTTTACTGAGCTTTCGTTTGATTAAAACTCAGGAGTCTCTGTATCCAAGCAAATTGATATGCGTGAAAACATATTTAATTTTATTAATAGATAACCATAAAGAAAATTATGAAAGTGATTAAGCTAATTCCATGATTTGAACGATTTCGTAATTAAAATGAAAACTTCTTTATAATTGTTCTCTGAGGACTCTCATGCCACATAATCACACTAGAAGACTCATGACGAAAAGAAAATTCTTCATCAGCGTTTTAGAAAAGAAAATTTATCTTTTGAAATAAAATGGCTTAAACATGTACCAAATAATTAATTAGTTTTTCACGGCTTTTTAAAAAAGTAGCACATTGTTATTTGTTAAAATGCAATTGATGTTTAATTTTGGAAAAGAGTAAGCCAAATTAGTGAATTACTCTTCTTCAAAGCTGTTAGAAAAAATGACGTCATCATAGACCGACCATCCATTTCAAACAAAGCTGGAAAGAAGAATTCTGAAACAATGACGTCGTCATTACAAATCAAATGCACAATAAATATAATGCGTTGAGAAAGTGAGAAAAAAAAAAGCCGTGGAAAACTAATGCACAATATAAATAACTTTCTCGACACATTTCAGACTAAATACATAATCTTAACTTTCATGTACTTTTTATTTTAAAAATTTATAATATTTTATTTGTCATTAATTCTTCTGATTTTATATTTCTTAATTTTTTATTTGCATTAATAGAGTATTATATAATTTATTAAATGTTTAAAAGTAAAATGAAAAACCACATGAAAATTGAGAACTTGTATTAAAATTTTATACGAAATATATTTTTAATTAACTAACAAAATGCTTATTTGTATTAACACATAAAATACTCTCAAATATCATATAGATCATATCATTTATTTTTTATTGTCACATTAATATTTTGTTAGTGTAGTTGTAAATTTTCAACTTGATGTGGTTTTTCATTTTTACTTTCAAACAATTAATACATTATAAAACACATACGTACAAATATTTTTCTTATGTTTTGTTTATATTTAGCATATCTTTTGCTTATTTTTTTGTTAATATCTATTCAACATTTCAAAAAACCAAAAATAACTAATTTGCTGCCATATATAAACAATCACACCTACAATCTATATTTATATAGAATTTAATTTAAGCTATACTCAATGTATCAAACAATCAAATAATTTATATTAATATAGATGATTTTATCATAGTCACAAATAATATAAATATATAAATAATTAAAAATACATACCATCTACATATCTTATGGGTAACCATCTATATATATATATATATATCATTGTTAACTTTTTGAAAAAAACAAAACATATTTTTTTCGTCCTAAACCTATATGAACAACAAGAATTCATGTAATCGTAGGTTCCAGCTGGTGGATCACTTTTTTCTTTTACCTTTTTTGCTGTTGTTAATTACATTTTTCACTCTCTCTGCTTGTATAAATAGTCATGTAAATCACAAGATATAATTCATCATTCACTTTGATAGGTTGCGAGGTTATTCCTAATCATAAAACTTTGAGATAATCATATTACGAAACAGATTTCTTAGACAATGAGTGGACAGCCGAAGATTCAGAAAAAGGTGATGGAGGTGGAGATGACGAACATAGGAGTGAAGGTAAAACCGTCGCCTACTTTCACATACATGGTCAAGATCATCGGCGCGCGGGCTTTGGATATTGGCGACGGACAAGACCTCTACCGCGTTTGCGTTTGGCCTGAGCATGGGGAGCTCCCGCTGCAAGTGACATTATCAAACATGTACTATTTGTTAAAAAGAATTGATGAAGACCATATATTACGGATATAAAATTACTATGGAAATTTTTTTGAACATTCATGCTAAATCATGCATGTAAAATCTGATTCATACATACTTAGCTACAAATGTCGAAAATATTTTATATATGAGAAAAAAATAACTTTTTTTGTATTGTCAAAGTGCCAAAGTGCAAAATGTAACGTTTAATTAGGAGTTAGCACGACTGTTTTTGCCTCCACCGAACAACCATTGACCGTTTCAATAGTAAGGTAGGTTCGAATAATTAATCGTTAAAAAATTCGAATTCGAATTCCATCCTCAATCAATTATATGATTTAAATAAAAATAAAAGTTATTCGCTTGCACATTAATAAGAAATCAATCTTGTCTAATTCATAATCTCATTCATACCTGTCGTTGACTCTGTCAAGAAGATACAAAAAAATCAATCTAAAAACCAAGAAAATAAATAAAACGTTCATTGAAGCTTGACCGAACTCAAAATCAGATTCGAGATGAGCGACGACGGAGGGAAACCAGCGCCGGCGAGACTAGGCGACGAGCAATTAGCGGAGCTTCGGGAGATATTCCGATCATTTGACCAGAACAAGGATGGGAGTTTGACGGAGCTCGAGTTAGGCTCACTCCTAAGATCTCTCGGTTTAAAGCCGAGTCAAGACCAGCTCGACACCTTGATCCATAAAGCAGATCGGAACAACAACGGTCTGGTCGAGTTCTCTGAGTTCGTCGCTCTCGTCGAGCCGGATCTGGTAAAGTGTCCTTACACGGATGAACAGCTCAAAGCCATCTTCAAAATGTTCGATCGCGACGGAAACGGTTACATAACGGCGGCGGAGCTAGCGCACTCGATGGCGAAGCTAGGTCATGCGTTGACGGCGGAGGAGTTAACCGGGATGATCAAGGAAGCAGATCGAGACGGCGACGGTTGTATCGATTTCCAAGAGTTTGTTCAGGCGATTACTTCAGCTGCATTTGATAATGCTTGGGGTTGAAGAAACAAAGGTACATATAAATATGAAAAATAGTTTGAAATATTTGTTTTTTGTTTTTTGTTTTTTGTTTTTTGTTTTTGGCTTCATCCTCAAATCAAAGACATTTTGGAAGTATATGTGTGTAGTAGTAGGCGTGATGATTCCAAGGAAAGACAATATTTGTGTTGTTCACAATTTTCATATATTCTTTGATGAAATTTCGATAGCTTGAAGAGAAAGCTATTATTGTTGGTTACGATCTTTAGGGGGGAAAATAATACTTTGCGATGCTGCTATGCGTGTGAATCAGTTCTAAATCGTCGCTAGAATTAACCACTTTAGTTTACATAGAGATAATGAAGGAAGGTCTCTCAATAGCAAAAACAAAAGAAAAGCGCATCAGAGAGATCATCTGACAAGACTTGTTTTCTAAGTTATGTTTATAATACTCTTTCTGCTTCTCATCGAGTTCTGACGGTCTACCATATGAGACCAATACTTTTTCCAATCGCTCTAAGTGTTTCTCATAAGTCCTTACCACCTAAAAAAAAAACAGAAGATCAAAGATGATGAGAATGATAAAAATTGGTTCGTCTTCCCCTCAAGAATTCGTTTTTTTTTTTCTTTTACCTCTTCATTTTCCTTCTCCACACGTTTCGAGTTTGCTTCAGCGTTAGATACATAAGGACCTTAAATAAACAAAACAAAAGAATAACTAAACAAGAATAGCCATCACTGTCGTTGAATCTGGAAGAAGAACAGAACAAGTAGCACATTAGATTCTTCTATTGTCAGTAGGATGTATACCATATAAATATAATTTCCCCCCCCCCCCCTTTTGAAGGAAATCAGAGACGAGAGGGAGAATCAATTCCGAGAGCGAACCCTAATGCAGAATCTGAGATCCATGGCGTCTCGCTGTTTCTCTTCTTCACCGCGTGCTGGAGAATAGCCATCACTGTCGTATGATTATCTTCTAGTAAGATAAAGTGTACAGTTCTATCTAAAAATTAATTGTGGTAATTATCTTCTAGTAATTGTGGTACATGTACAAGGGGAAACAGATTTGTGACCGAGAAATGTCGAAAAAATAACATGCTCTCCCTTCAGCCAGCCACATTGTGATAATTGTCAAATCCAAGAGTTATTACATAAGCTTTAGTCCACCTGTAACTTCATCAACATTATCAACGGATCCTGCATAAGTACCAGTCTTATTAAGAACTTGTATCTACAATATATGATATTTCCTACTACTTAACTCATAGATGATAATAACTTACCAAGAATAGCCATTACTGTCCTTGAATCTGGAAAAAAAGAACAGAACAAGTAACACATTAGATTCTTCTATTGTCAAGACTATGGTTAAGTAGGATTTTAAAGTTTGAGACTGGCTTGAATTCCAAATGACAGTGACTATGGGAAACTCACTTGGAGCGATCTGTGTTTTTCCGGCATCAATGGTGATATGGGTTGGTAGTTGAAGGGACTTTGCTCTTTCCTGTTGGTAAAAACAACATTGTTAATACAGAAACATGTAAACAGTCAACAAAAGATCTTGCAAAGGGCAAAGAATATTTCTTCAGCAATAACAACACAAGTTTAGTAAACTCACTTGGAGAACTAGCATCTGTTCCTCACTCTCGATTTTGACAACAACTTTTGGCTGAGCACAATATTCCCATCTGCAATAACAATCAATTTTTGATAGGAAGAGAACACAAACCAAAAGTTGTTAATTTCGTCTGTAGCCTATGAAGAAGAAAAAAAATAGTTGAAGTAGACTACTATGACATGGTGTGATGTACCTGTTCAAGGCTCTTGGTGCCCGTTGCAGGAGTTTCTTGTATAAACCTAAAGTTGCATGACTACATATATATATATATATATAATGCAAACCAAAAGAGGACTTGTTAATGGAAATTTAAGAAATGATATTGAAAACTAAAAAGAGAATTTGATGATAAAATCACCTGCATTGAGCTGCAATCTTCCCTTTACCCATTTTAAGATCATTCCTCACAACCAAAACCTACACAGATAGATAACAACAACAACAACAAACATTCAAATTCTGGTGTCTGTGGTACAATAATGCAAAAGACAAGGAGGAGGAACCATTTTGAATTTTTTTCGTATATCAGCGAGTTTCTCTATCTGGAGAGGTTCCTTGGATTGAGTCTTCTTCTTAAGTCCTGCATTTATGGCGACAGATTTGGAAGACGAGACAAAGATTCTGCGGGTTAGTTGTAAAGTGCTGATGAAATATCCAAGTGCAGCTCCAACAAGTAAACCACTTATTATTAACCACATCAAATCCACCATCCTTCAACAAACAAAAAAACCAGAACTTTTCATTTAAACTCAAACAATGTTGAATTAATCAATCAATGTGGAAAACAAAAAAGCTGAGTGGGAACGGAGCTATTGATTCGATAGAGAGCTACAGAGTAAGGGATTGATTGGTAGAGAAGGTAGTTAATGAAACATGAGAGACCGATCAAGAGAAACTAATCTACGAGGGAGGATTAATCAATAATGGGAAGATACGTTACCTTAATCTTCCGGGCCGGCGGCTGAGCAGTGGACAAAAAAGTCTGTTTCTTCTTCTTCAACGATATCGGCGGCGATAGTTATGGTGTTTGGGGGCACCCGGATATCTCTATCCTTAACATGTATTATTAAGTAATTGCGTTCCAAACTTCCAATTAATCTCCTTAAACATATAACTGTAGACAGTAATAAACAAAGTTTAATCACACGAGCAAAATTAAACATTAGTTTTATCATTTTTTATTGATAAAATCTCCAAAGTATCCCTAAATAAATACCCTACAACGTCTTACTCTTCTTCTTCACTAGACGAGAATTTCCCAATTTTGTGAAGACGACTTGAGAGAGTGCCACAAAAATTTGCAGGTTCAGTCAATTTCAGCTTCGGGGTCTCAAAATTTGGAGTGCTGGTCTTTTGACAGTCACAACCTCAGAATCAATTTTGCTCTGGGTGAGTTTCCTATACTATATCGCGTTGTTGTTAAAAGTGTTAGGTTTTAAATCAACCTCTCTCTAGTAGTAGTCCCAGTGGAACTGTTTTGGTAAAATTGATTTGCTTAGGAACATTGTGTATATTTCTTTGAAGCAGAGAAGATGGATCTGTTGAGTAGTTTACCAGACGAGGTTCGTTGTCACATACTGTCCTTCCTCACTACAAAGGAGGCAGCTTTAACCTCGGTTCTCTCTAAGAAGTGGGGCAATCTGTTCGCGCTCGTCCCTAATCTTGTCTTTGATGACTCTGAGTTTCTTCATCCGGAAGAGGGTAAGCGGGAAAGAGACGGTATCCTTGAGAGCTTCATGGGTTTTGTGGATACAGTATTGGCTTTGCAGGGCAACTCTCCCATTCATAAATTCTCCCTCAAGTGTAAAGATGGTGTTTGTGAATCTCGTCTGAATCGTTGGATTTGTCAAGTGTTGCGTCGTGGTGTGTCGGACCTTGATCTTTCCATCGATATCATAGAGGTTTATCTGCCTCAGGAGATGTTCGTCTCTAAGACACTAGTCAACCTGAAATTAGAAAGTACTTGTGGTATTCACTGGTGGACTGGAGCTGAAGGCACTTTCTTACCAATGCTTAAAAGTCTTTGTGTTGTCTCGGGGAGAATTTTTTGTGGTGATAAGCTTCAGGAGATGCTTCCAGCTTGTTTTCCTGTCCTTGAGGATTTACAAATGGCTAACATGGAGTGGATTGATTCTGATGAAACTGTGTCAAGTGCAACCCTCACTAACCTACTTATTTGCGGCTTCCCTCCTCAGAATCTGAAGAGCATTTCCTTTGATGCTCCAAATCTGATTTCCTTAGTCTACTCTGATTTAGTTGCGGAGGACTATCCATTAGTCAATATGAGAAACTTATCTCTGGCTCGAATCGTCCTTAGAACAAATGACGATCAGATCAATCGACTTAGAGGGCCAAATAATGTTCTGTTAGAGGATGATGTCGTTCACCAGTTTGGCAATGTGGTGAAGCTCATGAATGGCATACAAAATGTTCAGGAACTTCACTTGTGTCCTGATACTCTCGAGGTATTATATAATATCTTCTTTCTGCTCTGCTGCTATTATATTGTTGTTAATTGTAAAAACTGGTTGGGGTTTTTTCTTACTTGTTTGTTTTCAGGTGCTTTCTCTATGCTGTGAATCTCTGCCAGTGTTCAACAATGTCAAAACTTTATGTATTTACAGTGAAGATGTTCGAGGATGGCAAGCTGTGCCTGCTCTTCTAAGGAATTGCCCACATCTAGAAATCCTAACCTTTGAGGTGAAACTATAAACCATGAAAACTACTTGGACAAAACATGCAGCTTCATATATACTTACAGTAACCTTATTGTCTCGTTTCTGCTTTCAGGGTCTCGTGCACTATGTGACAGATAAATGCGGGGATGCTTGCAGCTGCATTTATCGCAAGGACAAAGGCAGTTCGCTCACAACTTCTCCAGTGAAAGTGGTAACGGTTAAAGGGTTTGGAGTAACAATGAAAGAGTTGAACATGGTAGAGCATTTCTTGGACTATTTCCCCTGTTTGAAAGAGATGAACCTCTACATTGAAGAGGATACCCTTACACAACTTGGAAAAAACCCTCAAGTGTCTGAAATCTTGGAGATGATTGAAGAGTACAAGGAGTTATATAGTTGCAAAGTCCACCTATACGTGTCTCACACGTCGACTACACAAAGCCCCTTCGGAATTTGACTTATCAGATCTTTGTTTCGTTTTTTAGTTTCCTGTGTGTATCTTTTAACTATCCTCGGCTCGGCAAGACTGTATGTCGCACCTGTTTTGCCAAATTTTCCAATTGTTTTTGGGTGATTTCAAGATTGAAGTCGTGTAGATGTTCTAATTTGTTCGGTTTAATGTCCATTCCGGGATTGCAATACAATTAATGTTCATTCCGGTTTAATGTTCTAATTTGTTCCGGTTTAATGTTTACTTGCTCATCAAACAGTAACACGCGTTAAGTAATCACAATTAATATATTTATTGACAAAAAAAAAATCTTAAAATTACAAGCACTTTCTCTCTCTCTCTCTCTCTTCTTCGACTCACTCGTTCACTGGACGCCTCAATGAGGAGTAGCCCTAATTTGGAGTGTTAGTTTAGGTTGTGTGAAAATTTGCATTTTTCAGTGTCGTTGGTGTTTTAGGTGTCACAGTCTCAAAATCAATTTGCTCTTTTTGCGTTGTTGTTGTTGTTAGCTATTAGGTTTTGAATCAAACCGCTCTTAGAACTGTTTTGGTGAAATTGATTTGAAGATGGATCTGTTGAGCAATTTACCAGAAGATGTTCGTTGTCATATATTGTCATTCCTCACCACAAAGGAGGCAGCTTTGACATCACTTCTCTCAAAGAAGTGGCGCAATCAGTTTGCACTTGTCCCTAATCTTGATTTTGACGACTCTGAGTTTCTTTATCTGGATGAGGGTAAGTGGGATACAGATGATGATGATGATGATGATGATGATGATGATGATATACTTGAGAGCTTCATGGGTTTTGTCGATAGAGTATTGGCTTTGCAAGGTACGTCTCCCATTCGTAAGTTCTCTCTCAAGTGTCAAAGTGGTGGTGTTTCTCAAGCTTGTGTGAATCGTTGGTTATCTCAAGTGCTTCAGCGTGGTGTCTCGGACATTGATCTTACCATCGAGTTCGAAGATGATTACTTTCCTCCTCAGGAGATGTTCGTTAGTGAGACTTTAGTCAATCTGAGACTAAAAACTGAATTTGGTGGTATTCGTTGGTGGGTTGGATCGAAAGGCACTTTCTTACCAATGCTTAAAAGTCTTGATATTGACTCTTGGAGGTTCTTTTGTGATGATAGGATTGAGTTGATGCTTCCTTCTTTCCCTGTGCTTGAGGAGTTACGATTGGTTGGTGTTGAGTGGATAGATTCTACCGTGTCATGTACAAACCTCACTAAGCTACTTCTTAGCGCCACCGGCCCTAAAGCCTGTCGAAAACCAAAGAGCGTTTCTTTTGATACTCCTAATCTGCTTTCCTTAGCCTACTCTGATTTTGTTGCTGAAGACTATCCATTGGTTAATATGAAAAGTTTATTTAAGGCTCGAATCATCCTTGGAGTAGATGAAGATCAAATCGAGCGGATACGAGCCCCAAGTAACAGTTTGTCAGATGATGATGTTGTTCTCCGATTTGGCAATGTGGTAAAGCTTATGAAGGGCATACAAAATGTTCAGGAACTTCACTTGCATTCTGATACTCTCGAGGTCAGTTTTCTACTTTCTTCTTTCGGGTCTTGTTGAGATATATATTGGTTGCAAGATGTTATAGTTGTGTTTTTGCTCTTTTCTTGTTTCAGGTCCTTTCTCTGTGCTGTGAATCGATGCCTGTGTTCAACAACGTCAAAACGTTAGGCATTAAGAGTGACGACGACCGAGGATGGCAAGCAGTACCTGCTCTTCTAAGGAATTGTCCTCATCTAGAAATCCTAAACTTTGAGGTGAATTCTATAAACCATGAAACTACTTGGACAAAACATGCGGTATAGTACTTACAGGTAACCTTGTTGTCTCGTTTCTGCTCTCAGGGTCTCGTGCACCATGTGACAGATAAATGCGGGGATGCTTGTGACTGCATATACCGGAAGGAAAAAGGCCGTTCGCTCAAATCTTGTCCTGTAAAAGTGATACAGATCAAAGAGTTTAGGGAAACAATGAAAGAGATGCACCTGATAGAGCATTTCTTGGACAATTTCCCATGTTTGAAGGAGATGAAGATCTGTAGTGAAGAGTATGGTCCTTCACAGCTTAGAACCGACCCTGAAGTGTTTGATCTTATCATGGACATGATAGAAGAGTACAAGGATTTATATAGTTGCGATGTCCAACTCTACGAGCCGTGTGACAAGTGTACTGAACATTGAAGTCTTTGAACAAAGCCCCCTCGGAATTTGACTTATCAGATCCTTGCTTTGTTTTTCTTTATCTCATCTATGTGTATCTATCTTTTAATTATCATATCCTGCTTAAAAAATCCTCGGCTCAGCCAGACTGATAGTCATGCTTATTTTGGTTAAACCCTCAGAAACTTTCTAATTGTTTTTGAATACTTTCATGACTGATTTTTATCTTCTGACTTCTTATTGTGTGCATTAAACACTCTTGGCATTTGATTATCACTTGTTGGTTTCACTAGATTAAATCTTGATATTGTTGCAACGAGCAGATATCAGGAAAAGGTGGTGAACATGAAGCTTACTTTCAAGTCGGAGAATTTGTAGATGATTGTTGGCAACTAGACTCCACAGTCTCCGAGCCTTTGGACTCATGTCTTGTCTAAGCCGCGTGATGTTCCTAACTTTCTCAACTTTGTTTTACATGATAGTTAGAGAGCAAGTCGTTAAGTGGGTTTTAGTTTTTTCAGATGAATTTTTGTATATATTTTCGCTCTACTGGTTTAGTTAATCTTAGAAGTTTGAACGATATTTACTTGGTTGGTGGTTTACAAAAGAAAACAGTAACACGTCAAATCACACTAGCAAACTTAGATAAGATTTATTCCGCACTCAGTCTCTCTGCTCTCACCGACGCCTCATTACCCTAATTTAGTGCTGCGAAAAATTTGCAATTTCACTGTTGGTCTTGGAGATTGGCCTCTGTATCAAGGTTGGTGACCTAGTTAATCATTTATATCTTTTTGGGTATGATGTTTTTCTGAGTCTCAATATAAACAAATCGCTCTACTACTTATGTGGAACTGTTTGGTTTTTGGTAAATTGATTTGTGGGTTGTGTATGTATTTTTGTCTGCAGAGAAGATGGATCTGCTGAGCAGTTTACCAGACGAGGTTCGTTGTCACGTATTGTCATTCCTTACCACAAAGGAGGCAGCGTCGACATCACTTCTCTCAAAGAAATGGCGCAACCTGTTTGCACTTGTCCCACAACTTGACTTTGATGACTCTGAGTTTCTTCATCCGGAAGATGGTAAGCGGGAAAGAGATGGAATTATAGAAAGCTTCATGGATTTTGTGGATAGAGTATTGTCTCTGCAGGGCAATTCTCCCATTCGTAAGTTCTCTCTCAAGTGTGAAACTGGTGTCTCTCCAGCTCGTCTGAATCGTTGGTTATGTGAAGTGCTGCAGCGTGATGTTTTAGACCTCGATCTCACCATTGATTTAGGGTATGGTTATTACCTGCCTCAAGAGTTGTTCGTGAGTGAGACACTAGTCAATCTGAAGTTAAAAAGTGCGTTTGGTATTCATTGGTGGACTGGAGCTGAAGGCACTTCTTTACCAATGCTTAAAAGTCTTTGTGTTTACTCGGGAAGGGTTTTTTGTGATGATAAGCTTCAGGTGCTTCTTCCTTCTTTCCCTGTCCTTGAGGATTTACAAATGTCTAATATTCAGTGGATAGATTCTGATGACACCGTCTCAAGTGCTACTCTCACAACGCTCCATATTACCGGCTTCCGCGCTCAAAATCCAAAGAGTATTTCTTTTGATACTCCAAATCTGCGTTCCTTTGTCTACACTGATTTTGTTGCGGAGGACTATCCATTAGTCAATATGAAAAACTTGACTTTCGCTCGAATCGCCCTTAGAACAAATGGCGATCAAATCAAGCAAGTAAGATTGCCAAATAATGATCGCAACTTTGGCAATGTGGTGAAACTCATGAACGGCATACAAAACGTTCAGGAACTTCACTTGTGTCCTGATACCGTCGAGGTCAGTTTCTGCTTTTATTTCTTTGTCAAAATATTAGTAACGGCAACATGACTACTTGGGGAGGATTGTCTTACTTCTTACTTCTTACTTGTTTGTTTTCAGTTGCTTTCTCTATGCTGTGAATCGATGCCAGTGTTCAACAACGTCAAAAAGTTACTTATTTACAGTGATGAGGCTCGAGGATGGCAAGCAGTGCCAGTTCTTCTAAAGAATTGTCCACATTTAGAAATTCTAATCTTTGAGGTGTGGAATACAAACCATCAAAAACTACTTGGACAAAGCATGAACTTCATACTTTACAAGTAACCACAATAACCATATATGCTGTCTCCGTTTGTGCTTTCAGGGTCTCGTGCACCATGTGACAGATAAATGCGGGGATGCTTGTGACTGCATTTATCGAAAGGAAAAAGGCAGTTCGCTCAGATCTTGTCCAGTGAAAGTGGTAGAGATAAAAGGTTTTGGAGTAACAATGAAAGAAAAGCACATGATAGAGCATTTCTTGGACTACTTTTCGTGTTTGAAGGAGATGAAGATTTATGTTGAAGAAGATGGTATTACACAGATTATGAACAACCCTGAAGTGTCTAAACTTGTCTTGGATGAGATGGAAGAGTACGACGAGATGTACAGTTGCAATGTCAAGCTATACTTGGATAAGAAGTCGATTAGAAATCTCTGAAGAAGAAGGCCTCCTCCGAATTTCGTCTTATGTATCATATCCTTATCCTTGGCTCGGCCAGACTCATTCTCACGCCTGTTTTGCTTGATTCCTCGAAACTTTCTGATTGTGTTTGAACTACGAATTGACCTAAGGGTTACTGATTGATTTTCATCCTCTAGACTCTATCTTTATGTGTGTATTTGCAGTTTGATCATTAACTTGTTGGTTTCACTAGATTTTGCCATAAACATTAGAGTAAATCTTGATGTTGTTTCAAGTCGGAGAATTTTGCAGAAGCGATTGTTGGTTACGTTAGAGCAAGTCGTATAGTGGTTATAATTTTCAGTTTAGGATTGAAAATATATGTATGTCACTTCACTTGTATAACTCGTTTTTGATTTTTATTTGACGATAATTACTTGGTGTTTACTTCTCCTAATTACTACTATAATACTACTAACAAGTTGTAATTACACCAGTAAAGTGAAACGCATTAATAATAATTATCAAAAATACCGAAAATACCCCTAAATTCTGTACTCAGTCTACTTCAGTCTCTCTTCTCTTCTCTCACTGACCCTTCCATTGCCCTAATTTTTAGTGTTTAGTGTTGGTCGTCCTCTTGGAGATTGGCCTCTGTAGGAGCGAGCGAGCGAGCGATCGTAGTGTATATTTCTCTCAGGAGAGAAGATGGATCTGTTGAGCAGTTTACCAGACGAGGTTCGTTGTCACATACTGTCCTTCCTCACCACAAAGGAGGCAGCTTTAACCTCTGTTCTCTCTAAGAAGTGGGGTAACCTGTTCGCGCTCGTCCCTAATCTTGACTTTAATGACTCTGAGTTTCTTCATCCGGAAGAGGGTAAGCGGGAAAGAGACGGTATCCTTGAGAGCTTAATGGGTTTTGTGGATATGGTATTGGCTTTGCAGGGCAACTCTCCCATTCGTAAACTCTCCCTCAAGTGTAAAGATGGTGTTTGTGAATCTCGTCTGAATCGTTGGATAAGTCAAGTGCTGAATCGTGGTGTATCGGACCTTGATCTCACCATTGATTTAGGGTATGGTTATGACCTGCCTCAAGAGTTGTTCGTCTCTAAGACACTAGTCAATCTGAAATTAAAAAGTGAATCTGGTATCTACTGGTGGACTGGAGCTCAAGGCACTTCTTTACCAATGCTTAAGAGTCTTGATATCGATGCAGATAAGATCTTTTGTGATACTAAGTTTGAGTTGCTGCTTCCTTCTTTCCCTGTGCTTGAGAGATTGCTGTTGACAGATATGGAGTGGATAGGTTCGGATGAAACTGTGTCTAGTGCATCAATCAAAAGGCTAGCTATTAACGCCACCGGCTTCAGAAGTTATCCGAATCCAAAGAGCATATCTTTTGATACTCCGAGTCTGCTTTACTTTGGCTACTCTGATTTAGTTGCCGAGGACTATCCATTAGTTAATATGAAAAACTTAGTCAGTGCTCGTATCATACTTGCTGTAACCAACGAACAAGCCAAGCGGATAAGAGTGCCAAATGATGAATTGCTAGAGGGTGATGTTGTTCTCAAATTTGGCAATGTGGTGAAGCTCATGAATGGCATACAACATGTTCAGGAACTTCACTTGTATTTTGATACTCTCGAGGTCACCTTTCTATTTTCTTCTTTCTAGTCTCGTTAATGATATATTGCAATTGCGAAATCACTGGAACCAAAGCTCTTATTGAGATGTGTTCTGTCCTAAGCTATCCGTCCCTTGGAACGAGCGAGCATTATAGTTGGTTTCTTTTCCTTGTTTTCAGGTGCTTTCTCTGTGCTGTGAATCGATGCCCGTGTTCAACAACGTCAAAAGGTTAGTTATTAAGAGTCACGAGGGCCGAGGATGGCAAGCAATGCCTGTTCTTCTGAGGAACTGTCCGCATTTAGAAGTTCTAGTCTTTGAGGTGAAATTATAAACCAGGAAAAGTACTTGGACCTATGACATGTGTTAAGGATACAGTTCACTAACAATAAACCTTTGTTGTCTTGTTTCTGCTTTCAGGGTCTTGTGCACCATGTGACAGATAAATGTGGGGATGTCTGCGATTGCATTTATCGGAAGGACAAAGGCCGTTCGCTCAAATCTTGTCCGGTAAAAGAGATAGATATTCAAGGGTTTAGAGGAACAATGAAAGAGATGCACATGATAGACCATTTCCTGGATTATTTTTCATCTCTGAAGGAGATGAAGATCTGTATGGATGAGAATAGTTTTGCACAGCTCAAAAACGACCCTGAATTGGCTTTAGTCATCTTGGGGATGATAGAAGAGTTCAACGAGGTATCTAGTTGCAAAGTCAACTTGATGAAGAAGATTAAACAATGAAAGAAGGTCATAGTTTTTTTTTGCCAAAAGTCCCCTTGGAAAATATTTGACATGGGTTCAATTTTGTGTAATCGGCTTGAAAACCGTCTCAAACCAAACTGACCTCCTCTGAATCTGTTTACTTTTGTGTCTTTTGTCTTTGTTCTTACCATCTTTTGTCAGGTGATTGTTTTAAGAGAAATAGATTCGCTTTCAGTTGACTTACTTTTTTGTTAAAGATGTTACTTGACTTTCTTTCTTTGTCACGATCGATCACACAAGAAATGTATTCTTGGTTAGAACCGGCCAAAACCAAACCAAATCAATTCAGGACCACAAACAATTGATTTTGAGGACCGAAGTGGCTGGCTATTGAGGAGTCACATTTATAGAGAAGAAAACCATCGAATTAAACCGGTTGAAGGAAGGGATAAAATAGGACCAACGTCTTCAGTTTATGAATTGGTTTTGATGTCGATAGCAGCAGGAACAATATTACCACCGAGATAACCGCGTGAATGTGATGGTTTAACTCTTTTACATTACATATTAGGTGGATAGACCAAGTTGGTTTTGATGATATTAGTAAAAAATCTTAAACCAGTATTATTTGGGGGGGGGGGGGGGGGGTGGTGTGTTAACTTTGCATCCCATAACACATGCGTGATTGGCGGACCGTGTATTATAAAAAAAAAAACACACACACGTTAAATACACTTAAATCACCAAAATACCCTTAAGTTGCTTACGCGTTCCCTTAATCCCTTTGAATTTCCTAAAATACCCTTCGTTCCTCCTATTACATTTACATGGAAACGAACGCGTATTTTATAATTATAAAAAAAAATGAGACCTTTTAATTCGCTACCTTGTCCGAAAACCCAAAACTCAAAAAGGATTCCAAAAGGTTAAAAAAACACTAAAATTCTCCGCCGGTTTCTTCGCTCGCCGGCGTTTTGACAGTCGTCCTTCACTGTTACCGTCTCAAAAGCTACTGAATCTTTTTTTCAGTTAAAAAAAAAAAGAAATTCAATAGAGAGCTGTGAGATCTTTTGGATCTTCTTCTTCTTCTTGTTTCATCCTCTCGTCTTCCTTCTTCCATTTTTTTGTTTTATATTCATTATTTTAATGGTAAGATCTCTCCAGAGAATAAAAAAATTGGGGGGTTATCGTTGTTGCCATCATAACGTGTATTAGTAAAGCAGTAGTAGTGCTGATGTATTTGCTCACGACTAAGTCCCTTCCTCGTCTCTTCTTCTCTCTTCTCCTCCTTAACTAGTTTGGGCTACACGATCACATTCTTTTATTCATTATCGATTTCTTCAATTTAATTAAAGCCCTTTTCTTCTTTTTCTTCTTCTTCTATAATTCCTATC
This sequence comes from Camelina sativa, assembly GCF_030686135.1. Classification (NCBI taxonomy): domain Eukaryota; kingdom Viridiplantae; phylum Streptophyta; class Magnoliopsida; order Brassicales; family Brassicaceae; genus Camelina; species Camelina sativa. The sequence goes on from NC_141894.1 coordinate 863,108, forward strand.
GTGTGAAGAAGATCTGAAGCTTAACCTTGCTCTGTTACAGCCTCTCAGGTACTGTTCTTACATCCTTGCTTTCTTGTTTAGTTTGTGTGTGAGATCGTCTTATTTAGTCCTGAATGTTGATTTTGATGGGAAGCTATATTTGTGGGAGTTGAGAGTTTTAAAATTGAGCTAAGTCATTTAAATTTTCCCTCTTTAGCTTCAGATTTAAGCTTTTGGTGGGGTTGTGAAACAATGATCATTGTCTTTTTCCATGTCTTTATTGAACATTACTATGAGATTTGTTCTTCCTTTAAGCTTATTAGATCTATAAATAATCATCAACCTTTAAGATCTTGTGAAAATTGTTAACAATGACTAGAAGAGATTTTGATCATTATTGGTTTTGCTTTGTTTCAGGGATCTGCCGGCTACAAAGTCCGGTGGATATTGTTTATTATTTAGACCATGGCGTCTAATAATAATCACTTCACCAACAGTAGATCCAATCTATCATCCAACTCTGATGCTGCTGAAGCTGGGAGGTACCAGCAGCCGCTTCCGTCAAACTCTGTGACATTTGCCCGCAGGACAAACTCTGGACGTTATGTCAACTACTCGAGAGATGATCTCGATAGCGAACTCGGAAGTGTTGACTTATATACCGTCCAGATTCCGCAAACTCCTGATAACCAACCCATGGATCCTTCCATTTCTCAGAAGGTTGAGGAGCAGTACGTGTCTAGTTCCTTGTTTACTGGCGGTTTTAACAGCGTCACTCGTGCTCATCTTATGGACAAAGTGATCGAGACAACGACTAGCCACCCACAGATGGCCGGTGCCAAAGGCTCTTCATGCGCCATTCATGGCTGTGATGTCAAGGTCATGAGTGATGGGAGAGGTCAAGATCTTCTTCCTTGTGAGTGTGATTTTAAAATCTGTAGGGATTGCTTTGCGGATGCTGTGAAACAAGACGGGATGTGTCCCGGGTGTAAGGAGCCTTACAAGAACACTGATTTGGCGGATTTTGCTGATACCAACAAGGGGCAAGGGCAGCAGCAGCAACGGCCTATGCTTCCGCCACCAGCGGGTGGGTCGAAGATGGAGAGAAGATTGTCACTGATGAAGTCGACTAAGTCTGGTTTGATGAGGAGTCAAACCGGGGATTTCGATCACAACAGGTGGTTGTTTGAGACTACTGGGACTTACGGTTATGGAAATGCTTTCTGGACAAAAGACGGGAACTTTGGGGACAAGGATGGGAATGGTGGACAGGGTATGGGACCGCAGGATCTGATGAGCAGACCGTGGAGACCACTTACTAGGAAACTGCAGATTCCTGCAGCTGTTATTAGTCCTTACAGGTGGAAAAGTTTGTTCTTGTTTCAAAATTTTATATCCAGACCGCTTACATTTTGTTCAAACTTTCGCTGACACATTTGATTTACTCGTGCAGGCTTTTGATATTTATCAGAATTGTTGTTCTTGCGTTGTTCTTAATGTGGAGGATTAAACACAAAAACCAAGATGCAATATGGCTATGGGGAATGTCTGTGGTTTGTGAGCTTTGGTTCGCCTTTTCTTGGCTTCTTGATCAGCTTCCAAAGCTGTGTCCTATTAACCGAGCTACGGATCTCAATGTTCTTAAAGAAAAATTTGAAACACCTACACCAAGCAACCCGACTGGGAAATCTGATCTCCCGGGACTTGATATGTTTGTATCTACAGCAGATCCGGAGAAAGAACCTCCTCTTGTCACTTCCAACACCATTTTATCGATTCTCGCTGCTGACTACCCTGTCGAAAAGCTAGCTTGCTATGTTTCAGATGATGGAGGAGCACTTTTGACATTTGAAGCCATGGCTGAAGCAGCAAGTTTTGCAAACATGTGGGTTCCTTTCTGTCGTAAACACAATATCGAGCCGAGGAATCCAGACTCATACTTTAGTCTGAAAAGAGATCCTTACAAGAACAAGGTGAAGGCTGATTTCGTTAAGGATCGGAGAAAGGTCAAGCGTGAGTATGATGAGTTTAAGGTTAGGATCAACAGCTTGCCTGACTCTATTAGGCGCCGTTCTGATGCTTATCACGCAAGGGAAGAGATTAAGGCCATGAAGCTGCAGAGACAGAACAGAGACGATGAAATAGTAGAGCCAGTCAAGATTCCTAAAGCTACATGGATGGCTGATGGTACTCATTGGCCTGGCACTTGGTTAAATTCTGGTCCTGATCATACCCGTAGTGACCATGCTGGTATCATTCAGGTACATTTCGGTTCAATTCAGTTATTTCATGTTCATTTGGTTTGGAGCATTGTAGTTCATTCAAAACTTAACTGAAGCCGGAGTTTGGTTGAATTGGGATTAACAAACTTTTGGTTTGGTTCAGTTTCTTTGCCGCCTCTAATATCAATATTTTTCAAAATTTTGGTAAGTGCAGGTGATGTTGAAGCCGCCTAGTGATGAGCCATTACATGGAGTATCTGAAGGGTTCATGGATCTTACAGATGTTGACATTCGTCTTCCTCTTCTTGTCTATGTTTCGCGTGAGAAGCGACCGGGTTATGACCATAACAAGAAAGCAGGAGCCATGAATGCGCTGGTCCGAGCTTCTGCAATTATGTCCAACGGTCCATTCATTCTGAATCTTGACTGTGATCATTACATATACAACTCTCAGGCATTGAGAGAAGGAATGTGTTTCATGATGGATCGAGGCGGTGACAGGCTTTGCTACGTTCAGTTCCCGCAACGGTTTGAAGGTATTGACCCGTCAGATCGATATGCAAATCACAATACTGTCTTTTTTGATGTGAACATGAGAGCTCTTGATGGTCTGATGGGTCCGGTTTATGTCGGAACGGGTTGTCTCTTTAGAAGAATCGCATTGTACGGATTTGATCCGCCTCGGGCTAAAGAACACCATCCTGGATTCTGCAGTTGCTGCTTCCCTCGCAAGAAGAAGAAAAGCCGTGTCCCTGAAGAAAACAGATCTTTGAGAATGGGTGGTGACTCGGATGATGATGAAGAGATGAATCTTTCTTTGGTTCCAAAGAAGTTTGGAAACTCAACTTTCCTTATTGATTCAATCCCAGTCGCAGAGTTCCAAGGCCGTCCTCTTGCAGATCATCCAGCTGTGCAAAACGGACGACCTCCTGGTGCTCTCACCATACCTCGTGAGCTTCTTGATGCATCAACCGTGGCAGAAGCCATAGCCGTCATCTCTTGTTGGTATGAGGATAAAACCGAGTGGGGATCTCGGATTGGTTGGATTTATGGATCTGTCACGGAAGATGTGGTCACAGGTTACAGAATGCATAACCGAGGCTGGAAATCAGTTTACTGTGTGACAAAACGGGATGCTTTCCGTGGCACAGCTCCTATCAACTTGACGGATAGGTTGCACCAGGTTCTCCGATGGGCTACTGGCTCTGTCGAGATCTTCTTCTCAAGAAACAACGCCTTCCTCGCTAGCCCGAGAATGAAAATCCTACAGAGAATTGCTTACCTAAATGTTGGAATCTACCCGTTCACATCAATCTTCCTCATCGTCTACTGCTTCCTCCCTGCGCTCTCACTCTTCTCAGGGCAATTCATAGTCCAAACACTCAATGTCACATTCCTTATCTACCTCTTAACCATCTCCATCACACTCTGCTTGCTTGCTCTCCTAGAGATCAAATGGTCAGGAATCTCACTAGAGGAATGGTGGAGAAACGAACAGTTCTGGCTCATTGGAGGAACAAGCGCTCATTTAGCTGCGGTTATCCAAGGACTGCTCAAAGTTGTTGCTGGAATCGAAATCTCATTCACATTGACATCTAAATCCGGAGGAGACGACGTGGACGACGAGTTCGCTGATCTCTACGTTGTGAAATGGACATCACTCATGATCCCACCGATCACAATCATGATGGTGAATCTAATAGCCATCGCGGTAGGGTTTAGCAGGACAATATACAGTGTGATTCCGCAGTGGAGTAAATTGATTGGAGGAGTGTTCTTTAGTTTCTGGGTGCTTGCTCATTTATATCCATTCGCTAAAGGGCTTATGGGAAGAAGAGGAAGGACACCAACCATTGTTTATGTTTGGTCAGGACTTGTTGCCATCACCATATCTCTCCTATGGGTCGCCATTAATCCACCTGCTGGTTCTACTCAAATCGGAGGATCTTTCACTTTCCCATGATTCAATAGGTTTGGTTTCTCAAAAATTCTCTCTCTCTCTTTGGTCCATGGAGACAGAGATTGGCTAAGAAACTCAAAAAGTACAGTTGAGCCAAACATAGAACAAGTCAAGAACTTCTCTCATTGTCTTATTTTTTGTTTGTTTGTTGGAAAAGGACATTGTTTTTTTACTTGTCTTTTTAAAATTTTTGTAATCTTTGATCTGTTGATGGAATTATTTATTTTGCTACAGTTAATCTATAATGTATTCAATTTTTTTTTTTTTTTTTTGTCAAATTAATTTATTCAATTTAAATTCCAGAGTCCGGAAATCTATTAAGAACGGGTCGGGTTATCGGGTTAAATATCCGGAAACCGACCCATAATGTTAAACCCGTAAAATTTAGCCCAACCAACACACAATTGTACCGTCGCATAAACCCTACGAAAACCTTAGAGAAGCTTCTCGTCGGAGGTTTGTGAATTTGTAATGGCAACAAATATTTCGGCTTCCAATTTCTTCTTCTCCAAGCCAATTTCTTCTTCATAAATCTTTTTTTTTTTTTCTTTTTCATTCTTTTTACAGCATTCGCGAATCCTGAAGAACCCTAAGTTTCGTTTCGTCTCGTTTACCAATGGCTCAGAAATGTGCGATTGGATTGATTTCAGCCATAGCAGCTTCGGCTTCTCTTGCGCAATCTAAAGTCGCTTCTGCTGATGGTCCTCTCAATTTCTCTGGATTCTCTACTTCTTCGATTCCTCAACAGCAGACTTCTCCTCCGGCTTCGCAAGCTCAGAAGCCACCGTCGACGGCTGGTGGTGGAGAGTCTTCTGCTCCTCCGCGAGCTCGGAATGATAATCCTAGGACCAGTTCCGGTGGTTTCGATCCGGAGGCTCTGGAGCGTGGAGCTAAGGCCTTGAAGGAGATTAACAGCTCCTCTTACGCGAAAAAGGTCTGGAACCTTCTCTTTTTTTTTTGGTTTGAATCTTCTCTGAAACCCTATCGAATCATGCTTAGGCTTAGGAAAGGGTTCATAGGAAGGTTTCTTTAACTTATAAGAGTTAGTATCTTTACTACATCTTCGTTTAGGGAAGTGAAGGCTGAGAAATGGATTCTTCTTTTAGGTTATAATTTGTATGATGAGGCTTAAAGAGATAGGTTTGAGCTTAAAATGGTAGTACTCTGTGTTGGATCTCTGAAGTGTTCTCTTTCTGTGTTTTTATCAGTTGTGGTTGAGCTCACAGTTGTTGTTGTGTATTTTGGTTCATTGTAGGTTTTTGAAAGTGTTAAGCAGCAAGAAGAGACAAAGCAAACTGAGTTTGCAGCTAAGGCGCAAGAGTTTAAAGCTATGCAAGCCCAAGCTGAAACTGTGAGTTCAACTAACTTTAACTTCATTATCCAATATTTTGATATTTGTCTGTTTATATGTATAAATATTCTTCGATTATAGTGTTACAGCTAATGGCTACATAATATAAATGAGTTAGCAACTTATCTTAGTAAACTTGAAAGTAGTTTCTTGTGACAAAACCTGCTTCCAGTGATCAATATGAGACATATTTTCTGCATCATTTCATTATTCGGTTTAGCTGCTTCTTGGCGGCAAAGTTTTGTGCCTGACATTTTCCATTTTACAGGAGAGGCATAAGGTTATATATGATGAACAGAAAAAACTTGCTCAACACCAAGCGCAGACAAAATCGCAGATGGCCCGTTATGAAGATGACTTGGCAAGAAAGAGGATGCAGGCATGTAATTCTCAAAACAATTTTTACAACTCTGGGAGTTTCTTTTTTTATTTTCTAACAGCTTCTGTTATGTATATAATTTTACAGGCTGAGAATGAGTACCACAGAGCAAGAAATCAAGAACTTGTGAAAATGCAAGAAGATTCGGCCATTAGACAGGAATCAGCTAGACGGGCTACTGAGGAACAGATCCAGGCACAGAGACGACAAACTGAGAGGGAGAAGGCTGAGGTTGAACGCGAGACCATCAGAGTCAAAGCTATAGCAGAAGCAGAAGGAAGGGCCCATGAAGCAAGGCTTGCTGAAGATGTAAACAGGAGAATGCTTGTGGATCGTGCAAATGCAGAAAGAGAGAAATGGGTTGCTGCCATAAACACAACATTTGACCATATCGGAGGTGTGAGAATTAAATTCATGCGTGCTCTCTATGTAGTCTAGATTATTTTTTGGCAGGTTTAACTAGACATGGAAAAATCCCTGTGTAGTGCAAAAAAACTAGTGATTAGAATAGATATGTGACCTCAGATTGTATACATAGCACTAATAAATGGAAATTCTAGTTGTTAGAGGTGTTTGACATTGTACTCTTGTTTTCCTAGGCGGTTTGCGAGCTATTCTGACGGATCAAAATAAATTGATTGTTGCTGTTGGTGGTGTCACTGCTCTCGCAGCGGGAATCTACACAACAAGGTAAAGACTACATATGTAGACCGAATGTTGAGAAATTTCTGTTGCCATTATCAGGTTGAAAAGGTTGTGAATATGTTTAAATTATTGATTAACAATTTTTTTTTCTTTTTACATTTTTGATTATGCTACCTGCCAGTCAACTTGTCTACAAATATTGAAATAGAAACTTAGACGGTTGTTTTATTACTTGTTGCAGAGAAGGTGCAAAGGTTATCTGGAGCTATGTGGACAGAATATTAGGACAACCATCCTTAATTCGAGAATCCTCAAGAGGCAAGTACCCTTGGTCTGGTTCGCTTTCTCGTGTAATGTCCACATTGCGCGGTAAGGAGTCGGCTTCCAAAAATGGGAAAGGGTTTGGTGATGTTATTTTGCATCCTCCACTACACAAAAGAATTGAACAGCTAGCTAATGCAACCGCCAACACAAAAATCCACCAGGCTCCTTTCCGAAATGTGCTTTTCTATGGTCCTCCAGGAACAGGAAAAACAATGGCTGCCAGAGAGCTTGCTCGTAAATCTGTATGATTTCTTTCCCTAGATATTTAAGTTATTACAGAATCCGTTATAGAAGACACCCAAATGGGCAATGGAATCTCTAGAAGATAGAGTTAGGTCGGTAGTGCAGAAGATGGTAGTTGCTGATTTCCATGATTACATAAATTACTTCTGAAAGTTGATTTGGGCTCTTAGTTTAGCTGCTTCATGGGATTCTCAAAGTTTTGTTCCTTCATCTATTCTTATAATCCTAATGTTCATAATTTGTATAGGGTTTGGATTATGCATTGATGACGGGTGGAGATGTTGCTCCCCTTGGATCTCAGGCTGTTACAAAGATTCACCAACTGTTTGATTGGGGCAAAAAGTCTAAGAGAGGTTTATTGCTCTTCATTGATGAAGCCGATGCATTTTTGTGCGAGTAAGTGCTATAAGTGTAATTAGAAGCTGATCATTTCAGCACTTTTTTATTAACGGTTTTGTTATGTTCATGGGAATTTGACAGGAGGAACAAAACATACATGAGTGAAGCCCAAAGAAGTGCTCTAAATGCTCTGCTCTTCCGCACGGGTGATCAGTCCAAAGACATAGTCTTAGCACTAGCCACAAACAGACCTGGTGACCTAGACTCAGCTGTGGCTGACCGTGTGGACGAGGTTCTCGAATTCCCCTTACCTGGAGAAGAAGAGCGGTTCAAGCTTTTAAGCCTCTATCTAGAAAAGTACATAGCTGAGGCTGGTCCAAAAAAGCGGAGTTTGTTCCAGCGCCTCTTCAAGAAAGAACAGGAGAAGATCGAGATAAAGGGTGTCACTGAGGAGCTCTTAAAAGAAGCGGCTGCAGTAACCGAAGGGTTTTCAGGTAGAGAGATTGCGAAACTGATGGCAAGTGTTCAAGCAAATGTTTATGGAAGTGAGGAATGTGTGTTGGACTCTAAGCTTTTCAGAGAGGTTGTTGATGAGAAAGTTGCAGAGCATCAACAGAGAAGAATATTGGCTGGAACAGATTCTAAATGATCAGATAGATATATACCAAAAGTTCAGTCAAGTGGTGTCATCTTCACGCTTTTGCCAAGAGGCACAGACTCTCTGATGTTGGTTCGGAGGTTTAGGCAGAGACTTATTCCTATTGTTTCTCCTTGTTTGGTTTAATGAGAGGTTTTGTACTTGTCTTATTGCTTTGTCTGACCAAGCTCATATTAAACTAGTTTTAAAAATAAAATTGAGAAATATCTATATATTTGCGATGATTGATCATCATCTAGTTCATACAAATCTGGAACTCAGCGGTTTTTTTTCGAGATGAAATGCGTCGTAATAGTAATCCAAATCAAATTGTAGTTACCTGAAAGTTTCAGCAACGCACTCAGCCTGTTATGTGTTTAACCGATGAGTTAAAAAAAGTTCAATTGAATTTTTCTCCACGCGCCTTTCTTGTAAAATTTTGTAAAAACGACTAAATCCCTGGACTATAGACCACCCGTTTTGACTTCGTGTCGTTGACGCGCTACATGTGCGCGTAGAATTTTATTTATTTCTGTTCGCGTCTTTAGTTAAGGGACACGGGCCTCACGTGCAATCTGGTTTCAAAAGCCTATATTAGTGGGCCTTAGGAAGCCCGGTACGTCTAGTAAAATCTTGTTGGGCTCATTGTTTCTCTATTTGTCCTTGCGCATATTTTAGCGCAAATTTAATAGTTTAAGACATTAAATTATGCGAATTGCTCACCCGTAATAAGTAGCGAGAAAAAATCATATAAACGAATAAATCTTGGTAGCATAAAAGCCATTACTAGAGTTGGAACTTCGAAAAAGAGAGCCAACTCGACACTAGTGCAAACCCCAAGCTCCTTTATGAACTCAGTGGCATGGAAAATGATATAGTGATATCAGATCTTGATTGAATGTTTACAAAATGACTGAGTGCTGAAGTGAGGATGAAACAAGATTCAAACTACCCCGACTTCAGTCGAATCCTTTATTATATTGTTATAGCTGAAGATGTGGGCACACCAGGAAAAACAATACACAAACTTAGAAAATGCAATAAAAAGAGGGAGTGAGACTAGCGATTTCTCTTTCAGAATTTGCCTTCAGTGATGATGATCTTGAACGTAACGAAGGCCACAGTACTTGCAAATCGCAGGCTCATCTAGGTCGAGGCATATGAACTCAATTGGATGACCCAGGGCCGGATTGGTGTCTGCAAGTTTTATACTTGTATACATCAATATCTGTTTTGCTCATGAAAGAAATTTACTCAATATATTGGGCCACTGATGAGAAAAGGAGACAAACCTCCTTCACAAGCAGCAATCCTTCCATCAACTTTGATAGGTGGAACCTCACTGATCAGTTCCATTGGTGACTTCTTGCTTCTATCCTGTAGAGATTGGTTCCTCAACAGTGTTAATACCAGAAAAAGTGGCAAAGAAAACAAAATGTGATACACAAACTTCATAGTTAACCAGAACGGACTGGTATAGATCCTATGCAATTTCTATCATATATACGGATTGAAAATCCAACCAAACTTATAACTCCACTAGACTCCCGAAATTCATCAACGAAAGGAACTAACTCCAAGACCAAAGCTATGAAGGTAATGGTGCTATGACGATTCAGCTATTGAAAGATAGCGCAGATAACCACAATTTCTCCATGTAATAGTAAAGAAATAAAACAGTAATACTTGTGAAAGATTAACCTAATGTCCTTAAACTCCAAACAACTTGTAAGCAGTTTCAAACAGATATCATTGCCTCTATGAACACTGATCCAACATCGAAAACAATTTCTTCAGTTCTTCAAACGACTACAGATCAGAAACTCACTAGCAACAAATTTCAGAAATCAGCATTTCCCTGTGGTTTCTAAAATCCAGTTCAACGATCTAACCCTAGCGGAGATCACCGAGACTTAATCCCCGAATAATTCACGCAAAATTAGACTAATTCAAGATCCCAATCTACGATAGATTTATTCGGGATGCGAAAGAGCTAGAAAAATAAGGACGGTAAAGACTAATTCATGATCGCGAGAAGTACCTGCATCCATTTGGCGGTGTGATTTCCGACTAGATCGTCTGTTGGAATGCCGAGTTGAGTGGTAGCCACACTAAAATTCCTCCTCGAAGATGGCAGAATCTGCGATCGGATTAGGGCTTTCAGGAGATTCGACGCCATTTCTCCAACACACGAGATTTTCAGAGGTAAAAAAGTCTATCGAAAGAGAGAAAGGGAAAGAGAAGCTATGCCAAGAACAACGCATTTAGTTGGGCTTTTACTCATTAACACAGGCCCACTTATCTGAAGCATACAACGGCCCTTGACTTTTTCGTATTTTAAATTCTTGCAAAATACAAATTACAGTACAAAGAACATTTTGTTTCCTATATATATTTGGTTCTGATGGAAAACAAAATACATAGAACTAGAAAATCAGTAGAAATGTAAATGAATGATGAAATATTTTTAGTTGTCAATAAAACATCAGAAGTACAAAAATTGTGAATCTACTAGTATTATGTTATTGTGGGTACAAAATTGTAGAATAGAAAAATAGCGAAATTGTACAAAAAATTCCAAAAAAGCAATCGCCTACGAGAAGGCTTTATTTTTCAAACCGCTTGAATCCTGATTCATTCACGAGCAACCACAATGAGTTGTTTGCCGACGTTCTTACCATGGAACAGTCCAAGCAAAGCTGAAGGTCCGTTCTCGAGTCCTTCAACTACATCCTCAACATAAGTTATCTTCCCTTCTCTTATATAGGGAAGCACAAAATCCAGGAACTTCAAGTATTTGTCGAAGTAGTCAGCGACCACAAACCCTTGAATCCGAATCCGCTTGTAGATTACAGTTGCTAGGTTGTGTACACCTTCTTGGTTCTCCAGATTGTACTGCGAGATCATACCACATACTGCGATACGGCCGTGTAACTTCATGTTTAGGAGCACTGCGTCTAGCATTTTGCCTCCTACATTCTCAAAGTATACGTCGATTCCTTCAGGGAAACACCTGCATGGTCACAAATATATATCATTTCTTTTGAGTCAGATCTCTATATCACAAGCATTAATAGATAAAACAAGAATGATCTACTGACCTCTTCAGGGCAGCATTAAGGTCTTGCTCTTCTTTATAGTTGAAAGCTTCATCAAAACCGAACTTGTTCTTGAGAAGATCAACCTATAACAAAACTCAACAGTCAACAGAGAAAGAAAAAAGGGGACTCTCTTGATAGAAAGACAAGACATAATTAACCAATCAAATCTCTATTAATATTGTTTGATAAGGAAATGAATCAATAGCTAGACTCCAAAAACAAAAAGTCTGATTACCTTTTCCTTGCTGCCTGCACTTCCAACGACATAGCAACCCATAATCTTTGCAAATTGTCCCACGAGCTGACCAACTGCACCAGATGCAGCTGACACGAACACGGTTTCTCCTTTCTTAGGAGCACAGATTTCATAAAACCCAGCATAGGCAGTCATACCGGGCATACCTGACAGAAACAGAGGAATGCTTCTAAGACAAACTAGTAAACTACTGAAACTTGTAGAGTTTTGAACAATGTTATTAAGCAACTATTGAAAGCTTAATAACAACTATTCTACAGAGCAGCATTAAGCAACTATTCTACATGCATTTGGAGCTTTTGTCAATAAAGCATGCATCAGCATTACAATCCAAGACCATACCAATATGACCAATCTATCATGCCAGCTTTCTCACTATATATGCAAGTTGACAATTTCCCTATAATTACCAAGTGATCAATAACAAACATGACCAAAAGAGAAGCAGAGATAACAAACCGAGAAGTCCAGTGTAGTAGGATAACGGAACATCGGTGTGTTGGATCTTGAAATGTGAAAAATTTGGAGTTATAACACTGTACTCCCCCCATCCAACTAATCCCCAAAGTAAATCTCCTTTTTTGTAATCCGGGTGCCCAGAGTCTATCACTTTAGACACTGAAAACCCATTGATTGGCTGCAAAGAAAATAGTAAGAACATTTTACACGACTAAAGTTATAATTTCTCGTCAGGGTCCTTCAAGACTCTGTCTCTCAAGGAGATTAGCAAGACCATAAGAGACGTCGTATTGGTCGTAGAATAAAATAATGTTTCTAAATTTAAAAACACTGTTTCCAAATCCATATCCGGTGAAATTGTTTCCGGAAACGTAACAAAATCTATCGAGTTTCACCATATAGATTCTCATATTTTTTTTGTCTTCCAGAGAACAATGCGTAAACTATAATAAATGTTGTTATGGTGTACCTCACCGGGAGTGTAACCTTGAGCTAGCGCAGCAGTGCCGGGATCAGGCTTTCCCATGCGAATGCGCATGTAAGGATCGCAAGAAAGGTAGAGAATCTTCACCAATACCGTCTTGGATCCCGCAGGTATCTTTAGATCGATGGTGGAGTCGGTGAAGATAAGGTCAGATTCCTTGGGGAAACCGGTGACGTAATCTCGCAATATGACCTGCTTGTTGGTCGCTGTGGTTGCCATTATCTCTGATTTAGTTTCTCTATACCGCAAAAGATGATTTTTGTGTTCTTCCTGACGAGTTATGTACCTGTAGGCTTCGCGAATCGTGCGGTATAATAGCCAGAAGGTCCACACAACATGCTAAAAGAATACGTGGTATCTTATGATTAAACGCCGCTTATGTGGAACACACAAACAAAAATGCAATAAAACAAAATTTTGAATGCGTGACGTGAGTATATGTTCTTACATTTTTAAAATACAAAACTAAGCAAACTTTTTGCCCAGCGCATTGATTAAAGTTTTACAGCAAGGTGCACCAATTCTTTTTATCCATACAGTGAAAATTCCGCGGTAAACGACGCTACCTTCCGACCTGCGGTTGCTGCATTTGTCATAGCTTCAAGCAATGAACCAGCAGAGAAAATTGAGCCATAACATGAGAACCCTTTTAGAGACATTTGGCTTCAATTTCTTCAAGAGTGAGACCCTTTGTCTCAGGCACAATGAAGTAGATGAAGAAGAGAGACAGTACACATATCACTCCAAATCCACAGAACAATACTCCAGCTCCTAACAGATCCTGCAAAACAATACTAAGTGAGCTAAACCCTCAAAAGTTCGATAATCTCTAAGGGGAAAAAACAGAAGAAGATATGGAACTAACAAGATATATGAGAGAGCTAACTTGGGAATCTCTCGTTACACATTCTTTTCTTAAAGTTATAGCTTAGTTCTATTGAAGACATATACTTATAGAGAAGGAGTTTCTCTACCTTTAGAGGTGAAAACGCGAATGTCACAAGTGCATTTGCGCCAAAATTAATAAGCACTGCTAGACTGATTCCTCGACCTCTTAGTTTTAAGGGAAATATCTCTGAAATCATCAGCCAACCAATAGGGCCAAAAGATAGCTGCAAGATTAGTGGAAAGTCTCTTACGGTCGTATCCAATTTTTTTGTATCAAAATACAATCTTGCATATGACATTGCCAGCAATGGAACTTTGATCAGACAGATCTGTAAGAAAATTTAACCTGGTAACAGCCCACATACAGTAGCAACGCAGCTACAGCAACAGCTGGTACATTATTATAAAAGATGTAATAGGACCCCAGGAGGAACAATGAGATTACCTGTTACACAAATGAAAATACACGAGGGTAAATTTCTGGATCGATGTGATTCTGTCTCTTGTAATCGAAAAGACAGTGAACATGTGGAAATTAGTGGAACAAACAATTAAAAAGGAAAATCATAAGAATTCAGAGGCCATATACCATGCCACTAACACCACCAAGAAGTAAAGGTCTCCTTCCAAGTCTATCAATAACTATAACAGAAACTCCTGTCATAACCAACTGCAACAGTAAAAAATCACATCAAGTCTTCGAAAGGAAAAAATCAAAATCGCTTTGCAGCATAAAAAGTTAGCTCACAAGAATAATACGGATTAAGCATATATACTTACTACTTCTAACATTGGTACCAGTTGTACTACAAAGCATATCAATCCTTTAATATATTTTTGCTAAAAGGTTCTCACATGTGAAACCAGATGAACAAATTTTAATACCTTCAATAGACCAAGCAGAATTGAGATCCGAGTTGCATCAGCTGCAGCAGAAAAGCCGGCAGTCTAACAGGTAATGTTAGTGGTAAACGAAGTTAAGATTCTCTCATGAGTTTCCTCCTATTGAACAGAATCCAAATAAAGTAGAGATAAAAAGAAAAACCTGCAGTATTGATGGTGCATAATAAAGTACACTTGGTTGTCCAGTTATCTGCCATTTGCAAAGCAAACCTCTATTCAGTTATTGGTCATTTTCTTAAGGAGCAATTGATGAATTGACTGCACCAACCTGTTGGAACAAGACTAATCCTCCTGCTATAGTGAGAGCTTTCAAGCATTTTCCTCGAACTAATTCACCAAATGTAGCTTCTTTGTCCTCGCCCACAAAGGCAAGGTCAGCCAATATCTCGTTTACTTGTTCAGCTGCTGAGTCAGCTATGGCAGGCCCTCTAAGGCGGCGAAGAGACCTAATTGCAGCCTGTTGAAGATTCTCCACATTACTTTTTCCCTGGAGTGCGCGCAATAAAAGCCACCTAGGAGATGCTGGTAGCCAAAACATTCCAATTCCCATAATAACCGGCACAGGGAGAATTGTTGCGTACATGTAACGCCAACCAGAAATAACCGTAACCCAAAGGCTACCGATTCCGTAACCTCCCTTCACAAAATTTTATGTGTCAGTTTAACTTGGTGGACAAAAAGGTTTCAAAAAGGATCGATGCAATACTGTAACTTTGAACTGAGCAATAAAATTCCAAAATCCTCAGAGCTTCGAAAACTTACAACCATCCCAAGGACAGTGGAGAATTCCTTTAGTGATATCATCCGTCCACGTATCTGACTTGGAGCAGTCTCTGCTATGTACATTGGAGCCGCGTGCATTGTCTAAAAGCAACGGAACATTTCAACTTTCAAGTTAAAAAGAATGCTAAAAACGTACTCCATAACATAACAGTATGGATTCATACACAGTAGAACAACCATCTTAATTTGAATGTTAAACTAGATTCATAAACAATGGCTCATGAAACTGAATGAGACAGTACAAGAAGAATAGGAAGAGTTCTATCTCATCGCTATAGGTGCATACTCTTTCCCAAATTCCACCAATCAATGAATTGTAGAAGTGACACACTGCCAGGTCGGTCTATGTGTGGTTGTATGTGGATGCATCAGATAAGACATGCTCAGTAATAAAGGCAAGCATAATTCTACCAAATAAATACAGCTATTTTGTAGACGTTGACTTTGATTGATTAATTGGTCAAATGCATGATGCACATTGGAAGATCCCATGGGCGTACAAGTTTCAGCAGGTAATAACTAAAGATGTGTGATCTATCTCACCAGTCCAATCCCGATGCCATACGTAACTCGTCCAATTATCAGTACGGAAAAGACAGGTGCCACTGCAGTTACAATGGCTCCAACAAGATACAAGAATGCAGCCAAAATCAGCTCCTTTCTTCTTCCTTGAAAATTCAATACAACAATTCAATTTCTTTTTAGATGGAGAGACTGCTACATGTTCAGATGAAGGAAGCCGAGAAAAACCAACCTATAATGTCGGCAACACTAAATGCAACAGCGGAACCAATTAAGGCACCATACAGTGAGCCACTAGTCTGCACAAAATTTTAAAGACACTGTAAAAAGTTTGTTTTTCTTCCACAACAAATATCACACTCTAGTAGGAAGGGAACAAGAACAAAAATAACAATGCAGTAACCAACATGTAGAAGATCCAAGAAAGGTGAATTATAGACTCACAATTATACCAACATCCACCGAAGACAAGTCGTACCATGAAATTCCACTTAGCGTTGGCGACTATACAGGAGGCAAAAGCAGAGTAAGTTAACAGAATTTTGAAAGGCTTAGTCCAACGACAGGAGGTAAAAACCAAATGCAGGTGTGAACTACGAAATAGCATTATTTAACTGGGAAACTAGTACACAGCTTTACGATATGTAAGCGCTTTGAAACAAGAGCTAAAAGACTAGAGAAAGCTAGAAAAGTCAAACTTGAGTACCTAATGCACAGGATTTAGATAAGGTAAAACCAATTACCTTAATAGAAATGGTTGCACATGATGTAGCACCAATTTCATAACCAAACAGCAAAGCTCCAAGAGCTGGAAAGAGAAACCTGCAATAAATGACTTGTTACTTTCTTAGCAATGCTTTTTAGACAAAATCTGTGTGTGATGTGCATATCCCCAAAAGAATCCCACTTGCTTTCATCAAAAAGATTTGCAAACAAACTATGAATAGCCAACAAACAAAACAATCTGGGACCACAACTTTATTCAATTGGTTTTTTTGATGACTAACAAACAAACAAAGTTAAAAAAAAAAAAAAAAAAAAAAAAAAGATAGAGACTCACGGAGGAATGGCTGCAAGAACAGAGTAGTTTTCTGGGCTGTGGTTCTCCTTAATCAGAGGTTCCTTTTCAGCACTAATCCCACCTGAAGAAGAATCACCAATCTACAAAGAAACATAGTTTGAATCACCAAATCGTTATTTCAAACCCAGAAAAGCTAAGGTCAAAACTCAAAATCCCAATATTATACAAGCTAGACACATTACAGCGAAATCGAAATCAATTTCACAACAATCTCTTCAATTCCAAAAATCAAGTCAAACCCTAACCCCTTCATACCATTGCATTCGAAACTTTTTAAAATCCATTTTACATCGTCGACCAAGAGAAGAGTCAAAACAACCAAAGCTCATTACAATTTTGCTATCGGAAACCTAAAAAAACGAACAAAGAAGAGGGAAATAATAAAAGACGAGAGAGTTGCGAAAACCTGTTCAAATTGCCTCTCGGAATCGAACCCCATGGTTACGGAAGCTTGATTATGGATCCCGTGAGTGTGGTTTGCTCAACGAGAGCCAGATAGAGAGATCTCGTTCTATGAGGGGGTTCGTACGAATTAACTTTGAGCTCGTACGAGCTTTGAAATTTGCAGAGGAGAAGAAAAACGTGAGGACGGGAGACGACAAGTATATGCCAGGGTGGGTAATCAATGTTAACGGGACACTGGACGAACGCTTTATATAGTCGATCTTAATTTCAAATTAAAGGCTTACTTTTCCTAATTTTAAAATTATTTATTTCACCCGTTTCGGTACGAAATTAGACTTAATCGTGTGTTTTCATGTTTTGCATATATTAATCAAAATTGCAAATTTTGAGATTTTCTTGTTTAGAGAAAGTTGGCAACAGAAGTGACAAAGTTGACCAAAAAACGACAAGGAAAAAAAAAAACTATATGTAAGGTGGTACAGAGGTGCTGATTTTGTATTAAATTTATCCCATATAAATTTTTTAAAAAGAAAAACAAAACATGTTTTTGCTATCATCATAAGAAGATAAATGGTACGCATTGCTGGACCTGGAATGGAATTTAATTATTAAAAAAAAACATGATATAGATATCCGTTTTGGGGAAAATATCTCATGCAGATGTCTCATTTTATTTAGTCGACTATGCCAGATGTATTGAATATTAAGACTTTTTTGGAAGATAAGTATACATATTTTTCTTTATTGGAAGATCACAATATTTTAAAATACACGAAAGAAACGAATATATATATATATATTTTCTGTCCACATGTGAACAAACATGATGAGAAGTTCAAGGATCAGAAAATTATTAAACAGCGTCAATTACAATATTCCAAATACAAAAAAAAACCCAAGTGTGTTCAGCTTTAGATCCAAACAGCTTTTATTAAAATGACACAGAAACAAACAAATCACACAAAGGATCAACTAGATCTCTTCTTACTGAGTCTTAGTGGGTACCCATGATTGGTATCGAGTCCAATTCTTTTGCCCAGGGTTCAAAGCATGTCCCTTCGAATGGTATATGTATTCATCGCCTTCTCCAGAGAAGTTCTCTTTGTGCTCAAGCCCGTACCTTTTTGGTTTCAAACTCAATAGCTTGAAAAACAGATAGACTAATTTATTTGTTGTTTTCCAAGTTTTTCAAGCAATTTGATTGATTGCAAATTAGAAATGGCTTTTGGTTTTACCTCATCTCCAGTGTGATCAGTGATGAAATGAAGCCACCCATGCCATTCAGCTGGTACTTGAGATGCATTGTAACGATACTTGGCAGCATACTCTACCCATCTGTGCCTACCTGTTAACAAAGGGATTGCTTGTTTCAATGTAAATGCCTATTGACTTAACATTCTATAAAAATCCATGTATTGTTTCACCACTATTTCTACAGAGATACATGTATTGTTTCACCACTATTATCTTTCACAGATAAACAAGAAGTTGAGCACATATGTTTTTCTAAACTATCACACAGATTAGATTTATCTGTACTGAACAAAGCTATACATATCTCTGGTAGAGTACGTTAACCTGCTCAGTCTTCTCATGCTCTGACCAAAACTAAGTCATCAAATCATGCTGTGAGCTTATACTTTTTCCATGACTATACTAAATGCTAGGACTCAGGACAAACAAACATTTCAAGTGAATATTACAAACGGTATTCTTGGAATAGATACTATTTGATATCCCACACTACAGTGTCATCCATTTTTTTGGTAAAAGCATGATTTTGAATAGGTAACACATGAAGCTATTGAAAAGAATCACGTACCGTATTGAGTATCACCCAGCTTCTGGTAGTATTTGTTACCGAACTTGTCAACACCAACAAGTGTTGCTCCTATGTTGTGTATCTTAGTTTGCCTTAATCAAATAGAGACATTAAACGATATTGATCAGAAAGTGAGACTCACCAGCAAGCTAAAATATGAAGACTGGGGAAACTATAAGTTGGCAATATTCAAGCATATAGTATGATCCACTAACATTCAGAATGAGGAGCAGACAAAAGATGGATATTCTGCTGAAAAAAGAATACATTACTGTATTTGTATATATGATTCTCATAATGGTAGGACAATATTCTGAATCTTAGAAATAAAAAGATACTACTTTGCAAATGCTCTAGTCAAATTCACCAATTATCTAGAGCCTATAAGAATGACAGATCCAACTTAAATACAATTCGTCAAGGGGCACAAATTCTTTGGTTCTTAGGAGCTTTCAAGAATCAAGACTACTTAGTAAGCCAACCTCTATCGTGAAACAGACCTGACCACTTTCTGAGCTCTTCATCCTCTTCAAATTGAAATGCCTTGTGGCATAATACTGTCAATTCCTTCAGACATGTAACAAGACTATCTCTGGAATACCAAAAAGCCCTTCATTGTCACTGTTTCTTTGCCGAGCTCCGTGTCAACTTACATTATTACATCTATGAGGGAATTGACAGAATTATGCCAAAGTCAGCAGTCCAAGTTGAAGAGCAATAAAGAGTTCAAGAATTGTCAAGCTTCTGTTTCACAGTAGATTAAATCTGACGGAAAGATGTTTGCTCACACTGTCACACAGCAACGGCCGCAAAGAAGAATATGAAAATGAACTTAGCCTACAAAGGATTCCTGAACAATCACTTGAATCATATACGTAATCCCTAAATAAGTGAGATACTAAGCACAAAATATCAAAAAAGATAAATACTTACAAGAGGTTCCCATCTTTTAAACATCTCCTGTAATGAGAAGGGAAAAAAATGAAGCAATCAGAAAACTATCATAAACTAGAGATTACCTCATAATAAAAACAATAAGATCTTAAAAAAGCCAGAAACATTTGAGCCAATCTTAAGAATTTTATGTTCACCTAAGCATAAAGTGTTCACTTTTCATTTCCCATTAACAAAGATTTAACATTTGGGTGATAAAAAATCCGAAGAATCATTGCAAGACCAAACACTCAGCTATACAAACTCTAAAAGGCAAATTAAGCAGAGACAACAACGCGTGTTCATCTAGAATCTTCAAATAAAATGAAAGACCGAAAGATCTTTCGAATTCCTAGGTTTTTGGGATCCAACGAATCAAATCCATTCCAGAAGAAATTAAATAGGAGAAGAAGACGAGAGAAATCAATAAGAGAGACAAAGAACTAACACGAAACCATCTTCTCGGAGCATCCTCATGAAACCGCCGAGACCTTTCTCTCTAATCGCCTCCAACGCACTCTTCGCCGCCGTCAAAGCCATCGTCTTCCTCCGCTATCTCTCTCTCTCGGAATCGGGATTTGATTTTGATGTCGACGAAATTACAAGGGGCAACATAATTTAATAGACGATAACTAAAAACGCACCGTTTTGTATTTGTTGGGTTACGCTTTGTGTTTACATGATTCGCCTAGATCGATCGATGTTTCACGGGCCACGGCCCACTTCTCGCTAAGCCCTTCCTCGTGAAACATTTTACTAGAATGGGGATTCGAACAGGTAACCTGCACAAAATTGCTTCAGGTAAAATATTTGAATAATATTTATCAGAAGAAAATAATCCTACTAAATATATATGAGTAGCGTACAGTATCCTACTATATTAATTGAGAAGTACAAAAATAAAAATAACCTTAAAAAGTGTAAAAATTTACATACAACTGCCATTAGAAATTGTTAAATAAAAGTTAAAACTATCAAGGGTATAAAAGATAATTAATAATTAATAATCTTATTATCTTATTATTAATCAGCAAAAATCACAGATTACATGGATAATCAATTGACTTAAATTAAATCTATTTACCAAATCTTTATCCTTTTAACTAACAAATCTCATACACATTAAAATTTTTAAAATGTGGAAGCAATCTTCGATTACTGCCGCTGATTCCATGGAATTCATCTTAGTGGATGATTGATGAAGCTGTATGTTATTTTCCATAATTAAGGTTTTTTTCTCAGTATTTTTTTATTAAACAATTTCTTTTCCTAAACATATATATATGATGATAGGATGGGAGCTGACCTTAAAAATGACTTAATCAAAAAATTCGAGAACGGAGCTTCTGAATTTTCAATCATAAACCATTATAAATAATATAACAACAAAAAAAATTATTATAGATTTCAATAAAAAAATTGTTCAGCCTGCGGTCTACCGCGGGTTAGTACCTAGTACAGTTTAAACACTAAGAACGGTCAACGGAAAAGTAAAAGATAAATAAGAAAAAAAAAAAATTTTACAAGTCTTCCCTTTTTCTCAGCGTCGTCTCCTGCGTCAATCGTAAGCTGTCGTTCAAAAACAAACCTCTCCTCTCCCCTATATTTAAAACTGCCTCTCTCTTCCGTACCGCTCTACCTCTACCCAAAGAAAAAGAAAAAAAAAACTCGAGAAATTTGTTTTCCCTTCATTGATTCACTCTCGTAATCGAGTCTCCTCTTTTTTTTTTCGATTCTTCTGGAATTTGCGTATTCTCTCCGCCATGGCTGCTGAGAAGTTACGAGACTTGAGTCAGCCGATTGACGTCCCTTTACTCGATGCTACTGTTGAGGCTTTTTACGCTACCGGATCTAAGGAAGAAGTGAGTCCATTGTTTTATCAGTGAATTTTAAACGATGAGAGCGAGTATAGCCACCGCATTAAGCGGTCTATTTATTACTGTTAATGCGGCGTCTTTGTCGTTGCTTTTTTTTAATCGATTTGGGGGTTTAGGCGAGGGTTTAGTATTTCCGATTCAAATTGAATGAGTTTTGGTTGATTTTTTCGTGGGTTTGAGGTTCTTTTAGTGTCGTTGCTTCGATTTGTTTGTGATTATAATGTTTGAAAACACATTGCAGAGAGCTTCTGCGGATAATATCTTGAGGGATTTGAAAGCTAATCCTGATACTTGGCTTCAAGTGGTTCACATTCTACAGAACACCAGTAGTACGCATACAAAATATTTTGCACTACAGGTTGGTTTTTAGTGTTCTCTTTATATCTGCTAATGTCTTCTCATTACTTTGCTGCTTATTTCTCTTGACATTATCTATTGTTTCAGGTGCTGGAAGGTGTTATCAAATACAGGTGGAACGCATTACCGGATGAACAACGTGATGGAATGAAAAATTACATATCTGAAGTCATTGTGCTGGTATGTATTATCTACAGGCATTAGGTTGTCTTTTTTTTTTTTTGGTTAGAACGAAGATGATAGATCAACTGAATTGTTTTGATGTTTAATTTTACCGTGTAGCTCTCAAGGGACGAAGCATCTTTCAGAGCGGAAAGGCTTTATGTTAACAAGTTAAATGTCATCCTGGTTCAGGTACTGAAAATTTTGTTTCTGCCAATTTATCGAAAAAGTCTGTTTATTAGTCTTTGAGAATAACGTATGATGTGATGTGTGTGCAGATCGTGAAACATGAGTGGTCAGCAAAGTGGAGAAGCTTTCTTCCTGATCTAGTTAAAGCTGCGAGAACTAGTGAAACTATCTGTGAGAATTGCATGGCTATTTTGAAAGTAAGTACAATCTAGTTACATTTGCGTTAATTAAGTTCATGGTGTATTTTAATAACATTTCTTTTCTTAGCTCCTAAGTGAAGAGGTCTTTGACTTCTCAAGAGGAGTGATGACTCAGCAAAAGATCGATGAACTCAAACAATCTCTAAACAGGCAAGTTAGACTTTTCAAGGAGTTTACTTTATTAGAATAAAGTAGAAATAAGAATTAACTATGTTCAAGTATATGTCCGTAATTTGTAGCTAATGTTTGTTTTTCATAGTTTACTGATTTATATTGTTTTCTTATGCAGTGAATTTGAACTCATTCACGAGCTATGCCTATATGTCTTCTCAGTGTCCCATAGACCAGAGCTTATACGTGCAACTCTCTCTGCATTGCATGCCTATCTTTCTTGGATTCCGTTGGGATATATATTTGAGTCCCCGTTGGTAATATTTTTGGAATAAGTGGAAGGAAATAAGTTAACAAGTCTTTAATTACAAAATCTCCCATTACTGATCTAGTTATTGGCAGCTGGAGACCCTACTTAATTTCTTCCCTGTTCCAGCATATAGAAATCTCACACTTCAATGTCTGTCAGAGGTATGCCAGTATGTAGTTCAGATTTGTCTGCTGTCGCTATTTTACTGTCATTGTCTAACTAGTGTTTTTCTGGCAGGTCGCAGCTCTTAATTGTGGGGAAGTCTACAATGTGCAATATGTCAAGATGTACAGCATCTTCATGAATCACTTGCAGGTAGTGCTGTTATCTTTGTTTGTTGGTTCTACTTATTTTCGTGGATTTATTTCTTAATGATCCTACTATAGAGTCTCACTTTTAGTCAGTTAATGTACTTTTTATGGTCATTTACCTGTTCTGTCCTGTATTTAGATTGACTTTCATGATAATTTGGCTTCTAGGTTGATGCCCATACTTGTTTTCATATCTGCAGGCAATTCTTCCTTTAAATTTTAATATCCCTAAGGCATATTCAACCGGAAGTAGTGAAGAACAGGCAAGTTTTTTGTTGTGGGTTAGTTTCTGGCCATTCCATTTTTCGAGATAATGACTGTATATCTTCTTTACCTCTAGGCTTTTATCCAGAACTTGGCACTGTTTTTCACTTCGTTTTTCAAGGTAAATCTCTTTCTTTGTTGAGTAAGTTACGTCAGGTTGTTTTGGATGTGTAACTGATGGACGATGGTTTGCATTTGTTTTTCTACTCTTTTTTCGTTTGCAGTCACATATAAAAGTTCTAGAATCTTCACCCGAAAATATTTCTCTCTTACTTGCGGGTCTGGGATATCTCATTAGCATATCATATGTTGATGACTCTGAAGTATTCAAGGTATGTGAATTATAGTTTTTAATATATATATTTCATGTTATTTGTTCAATGTTTTGGAAACTGACACGTTTTGCTTGCTTACGAGCGAACAGGTTTGTTTGGACTATTGGAATTCATTAGTTTTGGAGTTGTTTGGGTCGCAACATCATGTCGGTCACCCTGCACTAACTCCAAGTTTGTTTGGAATGCAAGTATGACTCCTTTATGTTCTTTTATAGAATGGAATCAGGATTATAGATATTGTATTGGTTGAACTTTGCTTTGATGTATTTACTTACCTGGGTCTTTATTTTCCTAGTGTCAGATGGCTTTCCTTCCTCGTACGGTTGATAGTGTTAAACCTGAAGTCACAGAGCGGCATAAAATTTATTCAGATCCATTGTCAAAAGTAAGAGGGCTCATGATTAGTCGCATGGCTAAGCCTGAAGAAGTGTTAATTGTTGAGGACGAAAATGGGAACATTGTCCGTGAAACTATGAAGGATAATGATGTTCTTGTCCAGTATAAGGTACCAATCGTGCATATGACCTATCTTCAGTTATGTAAGATATACTAGGTCCTCCACACACGGCATGTTCATTCATAGTTATTAAACAGAGTATTTATATTTGTGGTAAAAAAGTATTAGCTATTTTTAACAGTTATTATATAATAGAAATATAAACAAAATAAATATAAGTGAATGTTTATTTAGACTTTTGATTATTTTTTAATGTTGAATAAGCTCTATTTAATACTCTCTTTTTTTTCCTTGACTCATGAAATCGGAGAGAAAAACTGACACAACTTTTACTCGCATCGCTACTCCTTTGATATAGGATACCAATAGTGTTATGATATATTAGAAGAAAGTTCTATTATATGATCCGACTTTTAGGTTTCAATTATATGGTATCCCATTTCATATTTTACACCATTGCAGATAATGCGGGAGACATTAATCTACCTCTCTCACCTTGATCATGAAGATACAGAAAAACAGGTACTTATTTTGAGGGTTACCAAATTTTCCTATCCTCTTGACTCTAGAATGATTTAGTTTTCAGAGTTTACTTTTAATTCTTTACGATTTTTATGTGTGCTAATGGTAGTATATGTAGAAGTGTTCATAATTGTGGATTAGCCGTACTTTGAAAGGGTAGAATCTTGGCTTACCCCTGTTGTATTGATGTCAACTTTTTTGTTGTTTCTTCTAAGATGTTGAGTAAGCTAAGCAAACAGTTGAGCGGGGAGGAATGGGCATGGAACAATCTGAACACTTTATGCTGGGCTATTGGGTCCATTTCTGGATCCATGTTAGTAGAACAGGTAAGATTTCCGTTCTCAGTGTCTAATTGTATTTGTAATGAACTACAGTTTTAGATTTGTTTATATTTCAGTCATATACTATTGGCCCTAGGTATGTGCTAGCATTTTTCTAATGTTTCTAATGTTATTAGTGTTCTTGAGTGGTCTCCTATTGCTTTATGGTCGATTTGTGTTACATTGGTTCTACCACCAGTGTATTGTGACGTTTGTATCCTTTACTAATCATATCAACAACTCCGTCTGTTTTCTTTTCTTTTCAGGAAAACAGATTTCTAGTGATGGTTATTCGCGATTTGTTAAGTTTATGTGAAGTCGTCAAGGGAAAAGACAATAAAGCTGTTATTGCGAGCAACATCATGTGAGTTTTTTTCTACATCATGGATCCTAGAATTGAAACCTATTCATTACATCTTATCAAAATTAATACATCTACATTATATTGTTGATTTTGGCTTGGATTGTTGGTACTTATGTAGCGTGAGATTTTCTCTAGAAGTGGATCACTTGTTACCTGCTAGCATTATATATATCCCAAAACTTAAACTTGTCCCATGCATGATTTGTTTGAGTATTTGACTTGTGTTCTTGTACATTCGCTTCAGGTATGTTGTTGGACAATATTCAAGATTCTTAAGAGCCCATTGGAAGTTTCTAAAGACAGTTGTCCATAAGTTGTTTGAATTTATGCATGAGACGCATCCTGGTGTTCAGGTAATTCTTCCCTTGTTCAAGTTGGAATTAGAATTTCTGTAGGAGTTATAGTTTCTTGGCTTAATCTTTCATATTAAGTAGAACCAGTTGAGACTTTGATTTCTTTACTATCCCTTTATATCTAATTGTACCATCGTTTATTACGTCTCAGTGTTCATAAAAAGTCATTGCTCACCTTGTTGCTGTCTTTGGGTGGTCTGGTTTATCTAACGACCTACGTTTTTTTAGGACATGGCATGCGACACATTCTTAAAAATTGTTAAAAAGTGCAATCGAAGATTCGTTATTGCTCAGGTATGTACTGGTCCGTTTAAGACACCTTTTAATTCTTAGTTTATCATCTAAAAAGTGATATTCTGTGCTTTTAAGGTTGGAGAAAGTGAGCCATTTGTATCTGAACTTCTATCAAGCCTTACTACAATCGTTGGAGATCTTGAGCCTCATCAGATTCACACATTTTATGAAACTGTAAGAATTGTTTGTCGTGTCTCTTTGATGGAGATGGGAAGCTATTTCTTATTGTGATCGCATTCTTTGTCTCTATCTTTCTCTCTCTCCAGGTTGGTACTATGATCCAGTCAGAATCAGATGCTCAGAAGAGGGGTGAATACCTCCAGAGGTTGATGGCTCTCCCGAATCAGGTCTGTTAAGTGTTAAGTAAAAAGGTACTGTTCAGCTTTTGTTTTTGTCATAGCTGGCTAAAGGTATTTTTTGCTATGATGTAGAAATGGGGAGAAATTATAGGACAAGCCCGCCATAGTGCAGATATCCTCAAGGACCCAGATGTGATACGTACTGTGCTTAATATCCTCCAGGTCTGATATCTGACAGAGTTTGGCTGGAATTTTATTTTATTAATACATTAGAATTTCATTCATAAATATAGGATTATGGTTGAGCTGGTGCATTGGTAGACCTTGGTTTTTATTACATGGTATAAACTTATATACGTGTGCAGACAAATACACGGGTTGCAACTTCACTTGGAACAAACTTCTTATCTCAAATTTCGTTGATCTACTTGGATATGCTGAATGTTTACAGGTAAACTCTTTATGCAATAGTTATGTTGCAGTTAAGAGTTATGTGGTAGACATAATTGACGTAATTCTTCCTCTTCTGCACCAGAATGTATAGTGAACTTGTGTCAAGCAGCATTGCTAATGGAGGCCCATATGCATCAAGAACATCTCTTGTTAAACTTTTAAGGTAGGAGGGCAATGCATATCAAATAAAAGCACAGATTTTGATCCCCCTCTATTTCAAACTGGAATAACATTACATCTTTATGCTTCACGGAACAGGTCTGTTAAGAGGGAAATCCTTAAGCTGATAGAAACATTTTTAGACAAAGCTGAAAACCAGCCACACATTGGAAAACAGTTTGTTCCACCAATGATGGATCAAGTACTTGGCGACTATGCAAGAAATGTTCCTGATGCCAGAGAATCAGAAGTCTTATCACTCTTTGCAACGATAATAAACAAGTATGTGTCTTCTCTGTTTCAGTTTGCCTTATTAATCCACGATGTTTACAGTCTTCTCTTTTAAGAATATTTATATTTATCATCATGGATTAATTGAATTAGTTGATGCATAAAAGTTTCAATAGTGTGAAATCTCCAAAGAAGTTTTACACAAAATGTACCATTAAATTGTATTATCTTCTAAGTTGGCAACTTGTTGATGTGTTCCTGTAGGTACAAGGTTGTAATGCAAGATGAAGTTCTCCTCATATTTGAAGCTGTTTTCCAGTGCACATTGGAGGTAATGGATTCTATGCTCCATTGAAAATACTTCCTACATGTGCATTTTTAAGTCAGTCCACATTTTGGAGATATTATGAACAATGTACTGTGATTCTCAATCGTAGTTATGCATCTAATGAAGGTCAATTTGTTTTTCTGTAGATGATTACTAAAAATTTTGAAGATTACCCAGAGCACCGCCTCAAGTTTTTCTCGTTACTTCGTGCTATTGCCACATTTTGTTTCCGTGCCTTGATACAGTTGTCGAGCGAGGTTGGTGATTATGTTCTTCAGTGTTTTCTTTGCATGATCTTCGAAAGCTATTAACGCCCTTTCCATATTGATAGTTTTCTAGTAATCCCTGAGTTTTTCTTGTTTTTTGTTCCTCTTTATAAATTTATCATCAGCAACTGAAGCTAGTGATGGATTCAGTTATCTGGGCATTTAGGCATACTGAAAGAAATATCGCTGAAACTGGGCTCATTCTCTTGCTCGAGATGCTGAAAAACTTCCAGGTTTTTTCTCGTTGTGTTAACTGTTTCACTTTTGGCCCCTTATGTTTTTGTTCATGATGTAACATGTTCTCTCTGATTTGTGACAGAAATCTGACATCTGTAACCAATTCTACCGAACATACTTTCTGCAAATTGAGCAAGAAGTATTTGCTGTCTTGACCGATACCTTCCATAAGCCAGGGTTCAAGTTGCATGTGTTGGTGCTGCAGCATCTATTTTCCCTGGTACAGATTCCAACTTACATAAAAATCTGCCACTTGGCTAGTTTATGCAGAATTAAAGGATTGATCATAAAAATGTTCAGGTTGAGAGCGATTCTTTGACGGAACCATTGTGGGATGCTGCAACGGTACCTCATTCGTATCCAAATAATGCAGCCTTTATTCGTGAATACACCATCAAGCTTCTAAGCTCATCATTCCCCAACATGACTACAACAGAGGTAACTAATCTAAAGGTGACTAAACCAGAGGATATTCTTTTCTTTGATTGCGACTTATCTTGAAAACTGACAACACACAACAAAAAAACAGGTGACACAGTTTGTGAATGGGCTATACGAGACGAGAAGCGACGCTGGCAGGTTTAAGAATAACATACGTGACTTCCTTGTACAATCCAAGGAATTTTCTGCTCAGGTAAATAAAAGATTTGCTACAGATTAAATTGGTATCTTATTTCCGTTAAGACCACATATCATTAAAAAAAATCTAATGAATTGGATTTGATTTGTTCAGGATAACAAAGATTTGTATGCTGAGGAAGCTGCAGCTCAAATGGAGAGAGAGAGACAAAGAATGCTTTCAATTCCTGGACTTATAGCTCCCAGCGAAATTCAAGACGACATGGTTGATTCTTAAGTCTTGTCGTGTCTTTAGAAGAAGGCTATATTATAGTAACCAATGGATGAATTACGTTTTTTTTTTTTTCTGATGATAGTAAAAGGCTTTAAAAGAGTTTTGTTTTTCTTTGAGTAGTAGATAGCTTCCTAATCGATTTTGAGAAATGGAAAGCTTAGAAATGAGAGAAAGTGTGCGTTTGGATTTGGTGTAGCTTTCTACATAACAGTTTTTGACTTGTCTAGCTAGTATTCCTCTTCTTTTCGTAAGACTATATTATTTGATTCAGTAATCAGTTATTATCAAAATGAAATATGTTTAGGAGCTCAACAAGACAACAATAATCAAATTCCTTGTTTAAACGAAATATTAACAGGCCTAGTTGGGCCTTGACACTGCAAAGAGCAATTTCCTCCGGCATCTCGTTTTTACCCTTCAACCGGTTTTAAACCGACCCTAATTAATTTGACTTTTGTAAACCGGGTTAAAATTGAATACTATAGAGAGAAGACCAAGTCGAATCTAAATACACCTGGATTGATTCCATTGTACCCAAAAAAAACGCAACCTTTCTCGGGAAAATCTTCAATTCCTGGAAGAACAAATATCGATCATCTTATTAAGCTTTTGATTCTCTCTGTTTTCTTCAGTTTCTATTAGGGTTTTGTCGATAAGAGAAACCAAGTAACAGTTCTTCGTGTTGTTGTGAGGGTTTAATAAAAGCTTTTGAGAGAGAGAGAGAGAGATCAGAGATGGGTCAAACTTTTCGTAAGCTTTTCGATACTTTCTTCGGAAACCAGGAGATGAGGGTACTACTACTCTCTCTTTCTCTCGTCCCTTCCGCTTTTTATTATATTTTCCTTTTATTGCTTATTGATTGTTTACTGAATCCTTCTTCCCCTTTTTGTTGGATTCGTATGTTAACCTATATCTTGTGTTCCTTCCTTCATTCATTTGTTACGAATTATATATGATTGATCTTATTCAGTAGTCCAGCTTTTGTTTTGTGTATATTGACCAACCCAGCTCAATTACTAGAGGTTTTTGTGGTGTTTCTTATGACTAATCTTCTGTGGTTTAGGGTTTCTCAAATATGATTGTGATGATCTCTTGGTTGTGTGTTTCGTTTACTAGGTCGTTATGTTGGGTCTAGATGCGGCTGGGAAGACAACGATACTGTACAAGCTCCACATAGGAGAAGTTCTCTCAACTGTTCCCACAATCGGTAGGTCAGATTGCTCAAAGCGTTTTTTTTTAACTATCTTAGGACTTGTTTGCTGAGGATTTTGAACTTCTTTCTTATACAGGTTTCAATGTTGAGAAAGTTCAGTACAAGAATGTGATGTTCACAGTTTGGGATGTTGGTGGCCAAGAGAAGCTCAGGCCCTTGTGGAGACATTACTTTAATAATACCGATGGACTTGTATAGTCTTTACTTCTTTTTGCTTCTGTGTGTTAGTTAGGGAGATATGATTCTGCAGAAGAGAATTCTTAGACAGATGAATAACGAATTGATGCATTTGCAGATATATGTGGTAGACTCCTTGGACCGAGAGAGGATCGGTAAAGCGAAGCAAGAATTTCAGGTACCTTAGAGAAATTACACTAATCTTTTAGGTGAAACTAGTCTCTGTGGAGTGTCTAATCTCTGCTTATTGATTTCTTCAGGATATCATAAGAGACCCGTTCATGCTCAACAGTATCATTCTAGTGTTTGCCAACAAACAAGACATGGTAAAAAAAAGTTCAAAGCTCTAGCTTTTCTTATGTGATATCTTTCTCATTTACCAATATTGATCCAAAACTCTTTATGAATCTCAGAGAGGAGCCATGTCTCCTCGAGAAGTATGTGAGGGGCTTGGCTTACTTG
The DNA here is from genome assembly GCF_030686135.1 of Camelina sativa. Lineage (NCBI taxonomy): Eukaryota > Viridiplantae > Streptophyta > Magnoliopsida > Brassicales > Brassicaceae > Camelina > Camelina sativa. The sequence continues at coordinate 893,928 of NC_141894.1, forward strand.
AACTCAAGAACAGGAAATGGCATATACAAGGCACATGTGCTCTTCAAGGAGATGGGCTCTATGAAGGCTTAGACTGGTTATCCTCTACGCTCAAAGAGGTTAAAGCTGCTGGTTACTCATCCGTTGGTCCCTCGTTTTAACACTCACTCCATTTACTAGCTATAATTGACATACGAAAAGTACCAAATCAAGCTCTCATGGTGTTCAGTCTATCCACCATTATATATACTTTTAGTCCATGGTCAAAGTCTTCTTCTTGGCCTCTGATATGTTAGTAATATCACAAAATCAAAATCTCTCAATACTTTTTCTTTTCTTTTGTCTTCACATGGCCCTGCTTCTTAAAAAGCTAAATGTTAAGCTCCTTTTTTCAGATGGATAAAATGTATCTGCAAAATTCTCATGGGATCATCCCTTTGAAGCTATATATGATTGATCTTTTTGCGTCTCTGTCATCCTCTATTGAGCTTTTGGCTCTTCAATTCGATAAATTAAGAACATACAGCTAAATGAATGGAGAGATTATTAGAAAGCAATGGAGAGAAAGTATGAATGAGATTAAAAGTAATAGAATTCATTAGAAAATTATGTTTTGGATTTTTCTTAAAAAAAGAAAAACACAGCAGAAGGGATAAAAGAAACATCAAACATCTTTCCAAGAGAGAAAGGAAATGATTTCAAAAAGAGGCAAAAATAGTTTGGTCTTCTTTACTCAGCGCCCTTGTGTTGTTGCTTACTCTTAATATCAAGCTCTTTGACCAACTTTATTAGTTGCCTCACGCTCACGTCTTTGAAGCTCTCTTCATCAATTATCTTCTTCTTCTTCTTTGTCTTCTTCTTAGCCTCAACCTCTGCTTCTCCCTCTCCATTGATGTTAATATCCATCTCCACAGCATCCTCCTTGTTCTTCTTCTTGCTCTCTACGATTGATTCTGCTTCAGATGGAGACAACGGAGTTTTTGTCTTATTACCAGCAGCAAGTGTTGACGAAGAAGAAGAAGAAGCTGGAGTCTTCGAGAGAGGAGCCTCTTCTGATTCAATGTCAATCGATTCCTCAGATTCGCAACTGTTTTCTTCCAACTCGACCTCGTCTATCTCATATTCGGACCATTCATCGCTATCTCCTTCAAGTTCCTCCTCAGAAGCTATCTCATCGACTTCTTTTGACTCATCAGCTATCAGAATTGTTGTGACCGAGTCTACCATACTCACATTATCACTAGCAGAGACTTTAGACTCGAATGCCTCTTGGTTTGTGTCAACAGCAACAGCAACAGAAACAGCATCACCCTCCTCCGGATCAGTTTCATATTCTGTTTCATCTGAATCAGACTCAGAACCAATCTTCATTTGTTCAGACTCTGATTCTTTGTTGCAGGCCAGAGTGTTTGCGGTGGTAGTAGAAGCAGCATGGTCTACGACAACAAAGTCATCCTCCTGCGATGTTTCTTGTTCTTGGACTAGAACAAAACTGTCCGAAGCTGAAACCGTGTTGGAACCTGCAAAGAACGCCCCCATGGAAATTAAGAAATGAAAACAAAAAAATAGTGAAGCAAACAACATTGATGGGCATGCCAGTGTGTATGCATACCTGTTCCATTCATCTGTTCCTTACTAGTGGACGCATCAAAGAAAGTGATATCACCAAGATCACCATATAATATGTCAATATCTGAATCATTCTTTGAACCATCCCATTCCTTCTCCATTGAATCATTCAAATCTCTCACTGACACAACAACTTCTTCAGCCTCCTTTACTTTCTCTGAGTTTTCATCTGATTTTGCCTCGAATTTGGAACCTGCAATTTACAACTAAACTTGATTACAAACTCATCCAAATTACAAAAAACATGGAAATCATCTGTTTAAAATAACGAGGCATTGCATACCTGCGGGTGAATCTTCTCTTTCAGCATCTTCGTGCTTCTTGGCAGGTACATTTACGGATTTCAAACTCAGGTCAGCCATAGATTCTTCAAGCAATCTGACAGACCTTCTGGTGCTGTACACCCTCTGAACCGACTCATCCTTCTTACAAGATGCAGCTGTCTGAGCTCTCCTCGTGCTTCTGGCCGCTGGAGTTTTGCTCACATTGACCTCAGAGATGGTATCGGTGACGTCTAGCTTTACAGCAACCGAGGTCGCTGCTGCTCTTCTACGGCCTTCTTGAGGTAGGAGCATATTCGTGTCTCTGTTTTCTTGCTCCATTTCTCCAGCGAGGGACTTACCCACATAACAAGAACGGGTGACCAAATCTGATGACTGAGTATCATCTTTGGTGGCCTTTTTCCGAGTAGTTCTAACAGCAGTTCGAGCTACACTCGTTGGAGACTGATTCATGAAGTCATCAATACCTTCAACCTATCAAATCACAAAACAGTCAGACGATGTTGGATAGATCTAGTATAATTACAAATTTGTAAAACTGCTAATGTTACTATTGCAAAACCATCACCCATCAACAAATGTTAAAACCAAATATATATATATAAGACTTGAAACTTGATTTCGCAGATTTACCCATAGATTAGAAGCTTCAAACACAAAATTCGAGGCAGATCTACGAACAATAAGGAATTCATTCAATCTTGTTTGATTACCCAGATCTTAGAATACGATCCAATTGAAATCAAGCATCATCTGAAACCACTTCGAGGATTTCATACTCGTCACTACCAAATACTCTAGCAAACGCCCTAAATTTCTCAATTTCAGTAAGCAAAGATGTGGATCTCAAATCGATTGCAACAATATTACTGAGAATACTATCGGAACAAAACTCTAAAGAAAGGAGAAGGCAAAAAAAAAAAAAAAAAAGGACTTACAATCTCAAGAGATTTGAGAGCATCGGCCATGGCGATATTGGTCATATTGGCTGGGATTTTGTTCCTTTTACAGAAGAACTGTAGATCTCTTCTCGGAAGACTGTCGAAATCCATGGCGACGATCTAGAGAAAATGAGAGAGAGAAAAAAAAAACTTTGATTTGGGTTTAGAAAAAATGACGGTTGAATTAAAAAAAAAAACAAAGACGTTTCTGATGAGACTAAAGATCCGAAGACGAAGGATATTTATACCATTTAGGCGAACACAAAAACCCTAACTCCCCCCTCGAGCAGATGTGACCGTTGCAGCGTCAATTTTGAATTTTGAAAATTATCTTAAAAAAACCCAACATGTTATTATACTGGGCCTAAGAATTTAAAAGCCCAAATTATTGATTAGTGGATGGGCCTATGATTCGGTAACGTAAAAAGCACGCGCTTTTCGGGGAGCGCGTGTAAATTGAATGAACTGCGAAGCTAGCAATCTCCATCCGGAGGAGAGAGATAGAAAGAGAGAAGGCGAAAGAGAGACGGAGTCACGGAGAGGAGCGAGAGAGAGATATAGAGAGGTTTCAGAGAGTAAAAGAGAGGGAGACAGAGCCACTCGCTTACATAGTTTATTATAGACGGGCGGTGGAAAAAAAAGAAAAGCTGCGAGGGAAAGGTTTTAACCTAACCTGCGTAAAGAGAGAGAGAGAGAGCGTAGGGTTAATGGGAATTTTCCAAATCTGAATGGAAAGCTTAGTCCTCGCCGTCTTCACTTTCTTCTTCCCTTCCGTTTGTTTCAGTTGTGGTTTTGGATCCGCCGGGATTCCTCTGTATTACCGGCGGCTAAGCTGATTTTTTCAGGTAGATCAATCAAATACACACCGCCGTATAAGATTTTTTTTTTCGAGAGAATGGTCCTTTTTGGTGGTAGTGACGTATAAGATAAGAGAGAAAAAAGTGTGATCTTGAGTGTAAAGAGAAGAAGAATGGGAAGTCCAGTATCAGGTTCTCCGGATTGGACGGTGGGTTCTATTGTGTGGGTTAGGAGGAGGAACGGTTCTTGGTGGCCTGGGAAGATACTTGGTCAAGAAGATCTTGACTCTACGCATATCACCTCGCCACGATCTGGTACTCCAGTGAAGCTCCTCGGGAGAGAGGATGCAAGTGTGTAAGTCTCTTCTTTTTTCTGTCTGTATGAACTTTCTTTTGGACTTGGATTGATTACTGAAAGCAGTTTTGTTTCAATCTTAGGGATTGGTACAATTTAGAGAAATCCAAACGGGTGAAGCCATTTCGTTGTGGTGATTTTGATGAATGCATTGAAAGGGTAGAATCTTCGCAAGCATTGACTATAAGAAAGAGGGAGAAGTATGCTCGTAGAGAAGATGCTATTCTCCATGCCCTTGAACTTGAAAAGGACTTGCTGAAAAAAGAAGGGAAACTAGTTTCCTACAAGGCTAGAGATCACTCTCCTGATATAGTTAGGGTTCATGATAATGGAACAAGAGAATCCTCAGATTTTCTAGGGGTTGGTGATGCTACGCATTTGCTGAGAGATAAAGAGGAAGAACAACCAAGTTGTGATGATGAGGCTGTACCTCGAATGAGAGGCTTGCAGGACTTTGGACTTAGAACCGCCTCTTCAAAGCGAAAGATTTCACGTTCCAATGGTCCTGATACTTCCTTAAAGTATCTTGCCAGAAGCAACTCTTCAGCTTCTTCGAGTGGAGATTTTAGCATGGAGAGGCCCAGTTATACCCTCGGTGAGATGAATTTGAAAACTTCCAAGTTTTTAATTCCAAGATGGTTGGATACTTAAGGCTTCTGGCCCTTTTTGACATAAAATTCATTTGAAAATTTTGGCTCCCTTTCAGGAAAGGAGAACACAAGGAGTAAGGCAGAGGCTAAAAGGCCTAAATATATGTTCACACCAAATGAAACTAATGATGTTTCAGACCTGCATCAGAGTTTGCGAGGCCATAGGGAGGCAATGCATTCCTCCTTTGTCCGTGGTGATTCTCGTTATTCAGATTATGACCCTCCTGAATTTTTGGAAGATATGGAATCTGATTATTCTGAATCCGAAACTGATACTTCTGATATGGAGGAGGATACTGATGATGACATTCCCTTGCCGTCAGGTGAAGTTTTTTTGGACTGCTAAAATCTAGTTTCTTATCAATATAAATGTGTTCTACTTTTACGAAAATTGGCTTTCAATTGTGGCAAGACGGCAATCATTTCTGATTTTACTTTGACTAGAATTTGTGTCAAGCCTCTGAACTGTAAAAACCTATTAACCTGTTTAGTTACGTAGACCACAATTTTCTCTGTGTCGTACAGGTGTTAGTTATGCCCTAACTCTTGTTTGAAATCTTCTCTTTCCAGGAGCTGGGCGTCATTCAGAGCGACGCAATACTTTTAGTAGACATATGTCAGAAGAAGATGAAAGCACCAGCAGTGAGGAAGATCATTATGAGTCCTCCATTTCTGGCGACTCTTCCTACCTTTATTCCCACAATCCTGATAATGATGCTAGCACGGTTTCCAAGTGGCAGCTTAAGGGCAAAAGAAACTTGCGGAATCTTCCAAGAAGGTCTGCACGTAAGAGAGAAATGCACCGTAATCGTATGGAAGATGGAAGATATTGTGAATATAAGAGAAGGGCATTTGGGCAAAAGCCTATGGGTTATGGTTTAGATTTTAATGGGACAAATGATATGAGCGATGGTACTGATGACACTGATCCCAACGAAAGGCAGTTCGGGGACAGAATGATTGGACCAGGTGATAATTATCAGTTCTCATCTGTGGTTTCATCTGGATGTAAGAACATCTACAGCCATGACTTGCTGGACTGGGATGATGATCCTTGGGAAGGCCGGATTGGTATGAGGAAGCGTGGGGAGGAAAAACTTGAAGGTTTAGGTCAGGAGTTTGATGTTTCTCAACGACATTTTGGCAGAAAAACGCGTTCTTCGTTGATGGATGTGGATCTAGAAGTGCGAGGAAGCTATCAGAAAGGGCCTGTCCCAATTGTCTCACTTATGAGTAAGTTAAATGGCAGAGCAATAATTGGACATCCAGTCGAAATCGAAGTCTTAGCAGATGGTTCCTCCGAGTCATATTTTCAGACAATTGATTATTTTGGTAATGAAACAACTTACCATGACAAAAGCTTTCTTCTGCCCTCTGCTTGGAAGACTGCAAGAAGGAGTAATTCCCGGGTTCCACGGCTGCAGCCATTCTCATCTTCCCTCGAAGCGGATGATGAAGCAAACTATGATCATTCTCCGGCCGAGCAGGGAAGAAAACCGCATGTTAAGAAACTCGGGCTGGGAAGTTTTAGTAATGATGATAACTCGGTGAGGAGAAACAGTTCACTGCGAATTCCACGACCACCTGCAGAGAGAAAGCAGCAGCAGCAGCAGCAAAAGAAGTTGCTGAAGAACACAAATGCTACTGCTAGCCAAAAGACAAGGGCACTATCGTCATTCAGCAGCGAACAAGGGCACAATGGGATGAAGGTGTTACGAGACCGGACACACGAGCTCTCTAACAGACGGGTATTACCAGGACCACCAACTGTGGCCTGCATACCGGTCAAGCTAGTATTTAGCAGATTACTTGAGAAGATAAATAGACCGCCTTCAAAGCCAACTGCGAAATCCTTTAACGATAGAAGAAGAGATCAATAACAAGAGCTCTACTCAAGTGAAAACGAGATTTACAGGTACCAAACATATAACAATTCCAAGTCTCTGGTTTTCGTAGATTGAGAATCACGTTTAGGGCATTACAGTTTCTGGGGTGATGGATCTTTTTGAGCAACCATCAGTCTTTTATTATGTGATGATTCTGAGGGAAAATTAGTCGTTAGGGAGAAGAATTTACTTAGAGAGGCTCTGGTTATTTATTGGTACAGATCGGTGAAGAAGTAGAACAATATACCACCACTGGTTCGTTTTGTATATATTTTCTTTTTCTCTCTTTAGAAAGCTTTATGTATCTTTTTGATTTAGCTTCAGCTTTTAGTTTACTAGTCTTAGAGAGCTTTTTTTCGTTTCATTTGATTTATGACTCTTTCGCTGGTTAATCAAGATTACAGATATAATTGATATTGTTCTTGAGAGATTCGATTAGCAGATGATGTCTTTTTTATATGTCCTGGGGTCATCACTCATCATGGCTTTGATTAACCGCACCAAATTAAAAACCAAACCTCATTTTTTATTGGTTTGAATCTTTATCGTTAACACCCATCGACATAGACGTAGCAGCAGAACATAAAAGTTATTTTAGGACACTATTTGACTTGGCAGATTGTGTACTTAGAAAGAACCTTATTACAACGACATAACACCAGTAAAAAGCAGGGAGAAAGATAGAGTGGGAGACTCAAACATGGTGAGTCTTGTCCGAGTCCTCGAGACTTGTGGGGCGAAACCAAGCAGTCTCCTCCAGCACAGCAGAGTCCTGGCGTGCACCTTCAGCAGCGAGGGTGTGCTCAGTAGTGGAAGGGCCGAAAACTCCTGTTTGTGGATGAGGAGACCAATATTTGTCGGAATCTGGCTTTATGACTTCGTCAGGTACTGCACTTGCATGCAGCTCATCCTCCACGTTCTTATCATACGCCGAGGAATGACCACTCCGACTGTTCAAAAGAAAAAGATTGTTAGAAGACTTTTATTTATCTCACATTCTGTCGCATGTATAAAAAGAATCTAACGCAAAATTATTTAGTCAAATCAATACGCGATATCAAGGAAAATAAAAACAAAATTCCGGTTGGGTGGGAGATTGTTGATTGGTAGGTGAGACGTTGCCACCACAGAAAATACCCACAGGGACACAACCACCCAAAAATAATGATTTCGTACAGTAGTCACTCTTCGTATAGATTTTTTTTTTTATCCGGTCATTGTATATTATTTAAGATGGAAAGTTTTGATTTTCATAAAAAGTGACCCCTTAAAAGCCTTTTCCCTATAAAATTGATATAAAAATCAAGTAAATGTCAAAATATGTCATAGTCAGCCCCCCATCAATATTTTCTATATCTTCAAAGCTGTCGGTCCAATTCTTATCTTAATTTAACGATATGAGAAGATCAGCCAGGTCACGTCTACGTACTGATCTCATAGACTCATACTATTAGATGAAAATAACGTGTTTAAAAAAGATGGAGTACAGCAAAGAAGAAACTAAATGTGGTTTGTAATTAAAGATGTAAATTCATTAGTTTTGGCTACAGTTTTGAGTTTGACCCCCAGCTACTTAAAACTGCAAGTAAAGAAAAGGAATTTATTATTCTTTAAGGGTATTGATGTAAATTACAACTACCGACACGTGTCAAATCCGGAACTAGATTTGTTTTGGTATTATCCACTTACGCCTAATGGCATATGCCATTTTTTTTTGGTAGTAGAATGGGTACATTGCTTATGCTTTTCGTACGAATATAATTATTTTCAAGAAAATGTTATTAATATTTTAAGATATGGTAAAAGGATTTTCTTGGAGAGAAAAAGACTTTTAAGACTCAAAACTAATACACTTGTTCGAATATGACAGGGTGCTTTTTCAGATCCCATTGCGTTTATATTAAGCATATAGAGATACGAACAAAAACAAGAATTAAAAGAGAGCAAATGTTTAGCCGACAAAAAAAAAAAAAAAAAAGAGAGCAAATGTATGATATTGAAAATATAAAAGAAGTCTGATATCTGAACTTTCTAGATCTGGGAATCATATCTTGAATTCAAGAAAGTGGAAACTAAAGATTGTTTGACCAAACTAGTAACACACTGACAAAATAACCAAACACCACAAACCTCTAATAATCTTGTTAAAAAACCTCTATTATGTACGTATATTCATATCAGTTTCTCATCATATATAATCAAGATGATGTTACTGTATACTACTACTGTCCATTTCATAGGAATTAATTATATTTCCACATGAAAATGTAGTTGTCATCAATGTATTTTCTTTTCTTTTTGTTACTTAGGTTCAAAGAACACATGAAAAACAAAAAGAGAAAGAGAGTGTTTTTTGATACCGTGAAGGGAAGAGAGCAGAGGCGGTGGCGCGTGTGGAAGCGCGTGTGTTAACGAGGTGCTTCCTTAAACCGGTGGTGATCAACTGAAAGCTCTTCGATCTGGTTGCCATACAAACTCTGTTTTTTTTTTCTTCTCGTCGGAGATGAGAATTTGTTTCTACTTAAAGATTTTGCTTCTTTTGTTTAGTCAGTATGTGTGATGAACTCTGTTTAATGTGTGCTTATATATATCCATTTATGTATCTGCTTTGAAAGTGATGTGATTAGGAGACAAAACACAATCTGATCAACGTGTCTCACCTACCAAACGTTGCCGTTTCATTTTCATTTTTTTCTGACGCCGTTACTTGACAAATGGACTGTGTGTGAATCTAAGCCTATTTACTCTTGTAACTATTTGGGCCGAGTTTAAGTAAACGCATAAGCCCATTTAAAACTCTTCTCCCTCTTAACCGACGTGCGACACGCGTTGACCGCCCACGTGTTCCTTACTCACATCTTCTCTTCCAATCCCACACGAGAAGAAGAAAAAAGGATCGGAAAAATAGAAAATTCAGATCTAGCTTGATCCGGTGATAATGGCGCTCGAATGGGTTGTTTTAGGTTACGCAGCGGCGGCTGAAGCGATCATGGTGGTGCTATTGACGATGCCAGGACTCGACGGACTCCGCAAGGGATTAGTCGCCGTCACTCGTAATCTCCTCAAACCGTTTCTCTCCATAGTTCCGTTCTGTCTCTTCCTCTTGATGGACATCTACTGGAAGTACGAGACTATGCCTTCGTGCGACGGCGATTCCTGCACACCGTCGGAGCATCTTCGTCACCAGAAATCTATGATGAAATCCCAGCGAAACGCGCTTCTCATCGCGGCTGCTCTTGTCTTCTACTGGATCCTTTACTCTGTCACCAATTTGGTTGTCAGGATCGAGCATCTTAACCAGAGGATCGAGAGGATCAAGAACAAGGATTGATCGGCTCTTTCTCCTCTCGTCTCAGTGGTCCAATTAGTGTAATGCCTTTTCTCTGTTTCAACGTTTTTGACTTCCGGAGATTGAAGGATTTATCCTACTTTTCTATGCTTGGATTCTTATTTGTTGTTACCAGATTGAGATTGTTCTTGTTGAATTTTGAATTTTGATTGACTATAATCTTCTCTTCAGGATATGCGTTTGATGAGACACACATGATTGATGGTTTTAGTGAATTGAATCTATGGCTATACACTGTGATTTCTGTTAAGCATTCTGTGAATTGGAGTAATCAAGGAAACCTTTTGTTTAGTAGTGTTTAGTGTCAGGTTTCTAATATGTGCATATTTAACTGTTAAATACAAATGTCATGAATGATGCATCTGAAGTCTGAAGTAGTATTGTAGTCGTATGTGCTTTTGATATGCTCTGCTAGATACAAGAACTGATCATGAACCCTTGATTGACCAATACCAAACAATGCACATTGTAGACTAGAGTAATCACTCGTCCTTCAGTATCTAGACGATTCAGTTTTAAGAGTAGGGTAATTCATAAGTGGCTAATAAGATATTGTAGGATAGATAAGTCAAGTAGTACCTCTTAAAATATGATCATGTACTTACTTCCCCATATTGACCTTGCTATGGCAGACTTCATTCTTTTTTCTTTGGCTTTCAGTTATTCGATTTCTCTCAGTTACCTTTTAAAATGTTTGTACTTTGGCGAAACTTTTGAATGTATTGACTCGAAGTATACATTGAGATTCATGTGGAATATCTTAGCGGGAGGAACTCTATACAGAGCCATACTTGGCCTGACTACTGATACATAATTTAGGAATAGTTTTTTTCGTCAGTTTAAACACTGAGTTGAGTTATTTGATTAAAGCCTTTTCTGATGAAATGACTGACGTATTCATTTTGTGTTTATGTTTATAACTTGCGAAGGTGATTGATTTTGATTATAAATTATAGTTTCTGATGGTTTTTGGAACAGAAACATAAAACTTTACTTTTAGCATCTATAGACTCCGTCAGTGAAATAAGCAAATATTCGTAGCCAGATTAGAGGAATATAATCAAGAGTAGAGAACAGCTGATTCTGACTCTTATCATTTACCAGTTAGAATAAAAGCAGTAGAAAAATTAGTTAACCTTTCTCTGACGCTGGAAAAAAGGCAAAATAAGCACAGTAGAGGAAAACATTCTACTTGTTCTTCGGTGAAGAAAACGTATGGATTCCTCGAATCCTCCCCAAGATAATGTTTTTTATAAAGCGATCATGTGCCAAAGGGGCATTAGAGACGGTCCATAAAATAGTACATAAAACGAAGTTCATTTATCAATCATGGCACAAAAAAGTCTTTGAATCTGTTCAACATAGTTCGACACGTATCGGTTAGATTCGTTACACAGAGATTCTCGATGACCTCGTCGTTCGTGCCATCTGTTTCCACCCACCACGTAAACATGTATCTAATCTCCGTCCATTTCTTCTTTCTTTCCACGTGTCATCATCTTGTTCAATCATTCCCGGAATATCTTATCTCTGACATCTTTATTATTATAAAACACCGGAAAACCAGAACCCATGTTCATGGGCGTGACATGTTATTTGAGAAACATAACTCATTTAGATAATGTTTTAAATTCGAATGATTCATTAGGTTAATGAATTTTTTAAGCACGGGCCGACTATATAAACACATTGATTAAAAATATATATAAAGGTTATAAACGCTACTGTTTCTATTCTCAACTCTTTAGTACTAAATTAGGAGCGGCTTTAGAAGAAAAAAAATGCACTATCAAGAACAGATGGAGTCTCTTATGTTGGGAGAAGAACGCAGACGCGGAAACTTAGTCAGAGACGCAGACGTAGACGCAGATGAAAGTGTTAACTCTCCCTCTTCTTTTCCAAACTCTCCTGATGATTCGGACCGTCGAAGTTCTTCTTCTTCCTCAAGGTATATTAGAATCAGAATGTTCCGTTTATAACCCCTGATTTTAAATCTTATCAGAATAAACCCCAATAGTTAGGGTGTTTCCTAACCGGTTTATAGTTTTAAGAGTATAACACGGAAATATTCCATTTATGGGGTCTTTCTAAAAATAATTTTTCATTTTGTTACGAATATTTTGTAACCCCCAAAACGGAAATTTTCATAAACAGGAGAGGATTATCAAAACATTACAAAGGCAAATCACAGTCTTTCACATCGTTAGCAGAAGCGTTAAGCGTGGAAGATCTCGCCAAGCCGGAGAATCCTTTCAACGCTAAGCTGAAGCAGCGACGGGAGAGCCCTCACTGTCGTAGATTATCCGGATGCGGCGGCGCATCGGAGCGAAATCTTAGTGGTCACGACGTTTTTCTCGATAGACCGCCGCGGCTTTCCGGTAGCAGACCGCCTCTAAGAGCTCAGACGCTCTCGGCGGCTCATATTTCGACTTTGCTCACTCGATCTTAAACCGGTTTCCGTTTGGGAGAGAGATGTTTTTCAATTTTTTTTTTTTTTGTTTTTCTCTAATTTTGTATAAGTGTTACTTAAAAAAAGTGTTCTCGACTCTTTTGATAATTTTGTAATTTTTTTTTCAGTTTAATTTAGAAAGCACTTAACAGTATATATATATAAATACAAGTAGCTGACCAATTTTCTTGTTATCATAATGTTTTGGGTTATGGAAAAATGTTTATGAATTTTTGCTTGTGATAAAATGAAAAATTGACGAATTAATTTTTAATCTGCAACAGTGTAGCTTAATTGGCCTTTTTCTTAGAGATTGATTGGCTATAATGGGCCTAAGATGGGCTTTCTCTCTTCGCTATCATATTTGACGAAATTAAAACTAAAATTTATTCAAAAAAGGGAAATATCGATTTGTGTTGGTTTAATAAGATCTGGTGATAGTCGGTTTACTAAGGTTACTCGAAATGACTTATTTGCCCTTCATTTCCCGTTTTAACTCGGTTCTTCTCTGACACTGTAATAGTAACAACAACAAGTATTAACGGTAACTTTTTCAAAATGGTAATATTTTGTAAATTTAAGAATAATTTCTAAAAGAAGAAATATTTTCCAATTTTCCCATTATCTAACACACTCCGGTAGAGAAAGAAAAGCTCTCCGCATCTCGCAGTCTCTGTAGGCTCTCTTGTATTCTTCCCTAGAAATAGAGCTATCAAAATGGGCGTCCACGTCCATTTTGACCCGTCCAATATTGTCCACTTTTATTTTGGACAAATAGGTGTCCGTGTCCATTAACGTCCGGTCCATTAACGACCATGCCCACTTATGCTCATTTTTTTATGGGCTTTCCATGGGTGTCCATTGGACAAAAATATAACAGATTTTGTAAAATGAGAAAAAATTGTGTAATTAGCTTAGAACATAAACATAAAACATAAAAGATGGATCCAAAAGCAATGATAAACATCCAAACACAATGATAAACATCCAAACACAATGATCAACATCCAAAACACAATGATAAACATCCAAAACACAATGATAAACATCCAAAACACAATGATCAACATCCAAAAGCAATAAAGCAAACACATATTTCAAACTCCTTCTCCTTCTCCTTGTCCTTCTTTGCCTTCTTCGAATGGATCAACAATCTCTTCAAAACCTCTAAGCCAATTTCTAGCGCAAATTAGAGCTTGGACATTAGAAGAAGGAGTGAACTCCGATACTTACTTAAAACTCGGCTTCCAATGCTGAATGATGATTCTGCAGCTACGGTTGTAATAGGGATGCTAAGGATGTCACAAGCCATAGAAGACAGTTCTTGAAAACGGTTTGCATTGTCCAATCCGTTTTGCATAATCAGATTCAATCCGTTTTGCACAATCAGATTCAAGATGTGTGCAGCACATCTCACATGAAAGAACTCTCCACCACACACCAAATTTTTCCTAAGCTGCCTCTTGAGAATTCCTTGCATGTTGTCATTTGAGGAAGCATTATCAACAGTAATTGTGAACACTCTCTTTTCTATTCCCCAATCTTTAAGCAACGCCAACAACTTTGTAGCTATTCCAGCACCCGTATGTGGAGGAGGAAATGCACAGAACGATAGGATTTTTGTCTTCAAATTCCATCCACTATCGATATAGTGTGCAGTCAAACACATGTATCCCTCTATTGTGATTGCCCTCCACAAATCTGTTGTTAAACAGAACCTACCCGAAACTTCATCTAACATCTTTCTAAGCTTCAGCTTCTCTTTCTCGTAGATCTTTAAGCAATCAGCAGCCGCAGTATTTCTTGACCAAAACTCGATGTTGGAATTTGCATACTGAAAAGCTTCTCTAATTCTTCTGTACTCAACGAAAGAGTAAGGCAAATCATGTTCTATGATTGCCAATCCTATCATCTCCCTAAACACCATCATATCTAACTTTCTGTTTCCACATGAAGGAGTGCTTCCTGGAGTCTTTGAGCATGATCGGGAGTGACGCAAGAGAGTATTGGTGCCACTTTTACGAAGATTAAGGCAATAAATATGCTCACAACGGGTGCATCTAATATTATTCCTACCATCATCCAACTGATCTCCAACAATTTCAAAAGTTTTCCAACAAGTTGACCTTTTACGTTTACCTGTAGACTTGCCAGTCCTCTTGTCAGCCGTACTAGCTACTGAATCTGCTTCTACACGTTCCCCTTCTACATGTTCTTCTTCATCCGGATTCATATCATGCTCAAACATATCATCTCCACTCATATAATCATCTTCAAGGTTTAGTGTATCATCCATCTGAAATAACCAAAACCAAATACCAATTAGAAAACGAATGTAGCATAACTAAATGAACAAGTGTGATACAGAAAACATGAATAAAAGCAAAGATATGACTAATAAATAAATGAACAAGCATCACGGATACAAGCATTAATAAATAAATGAACAAGCATCACCAATGAGCATCACCAATGAGCATCACGGATACAAACATCAATACAAGCATCACCAAAGTAATAAAAATAAGTTGCAGTGTAATAAAGACCAAACAAGCATCAAGGATACAAGCATCACGGATACAAACATTAACAAAACGTTTTGCTCAAAACATTAACAAAAAAAAGAACAAAACAAGAACAAAACAAGAACAAAACAAGCATCAAGGATACAAGCATCACCCAAATCAGAAAGCTACACACTTAAAGACAGCTTGACACCAATGAGCTTACCTTGTCTACCACCAATGAGCTTAACTTGCACACACTTCTCTTCTTCTGCAGAAAACAACAGAGCACAACATGAATTAGAAAAAAGTCGAACATATTTCACTTAAGAAACCTAAATCTAAACCACAGCCTGCAATAACATATGAACCCTTGTGAATATCCAAAATAACACAAACTGAGACTCAAAACTTCGTTATATAGCTATTCGTTTCTAATCAAACCATAAACACAAAACAGATCCGGGAAGATACAAAACCTAAATCTCACTTAAGAAACCTAAATCTCAAATGGGTATCTCGCAAAATCGAAAGAGAAGAAGAGAAGGAAGGAAGAAACCTAAATCTCAAATGGGTATCTCGCAAAATCGAAAGAGAAGAGAGAAGGAAGGAAGAAACCTAAATCTAAACCTAAACGGCTAAACCTAGATCTCAAAATCGAAAGAGAAGAAGAGAAGCAGATGGGTCTCTTAGTTTCGTAGTTTCGTACCTGAAATCGATGGAGATTGAAGGGAAGAGATGGTATCGCCAGAGAAATCGCAGAGAAAATCGCAGAGAAAGTTAGAAGAAAATGAAAATGTGTTTTACGATTTCCCCCAAATCAATTTTGACCTAGAATTGTTTGTCCAATGGGCCGCCCAATGTCCAGGCTGTCCACGCCCATTTTGTCCTTGGGCTTTGTTGTCCAAGCCCACATAAGTCCGTTTCAATTATGGGCTTGTCCATGACCGGTCCATAATGAATTGGACATGGTCTGCCCATGGTCAGCCCGCCCATTTTGACAGCTCTACCTAGAAACTCTCTTCTTTTTCTCCATTTTTCTTGAGTTCGTCTCGTCATTCGTCGACAACGTCTTAACCTTTTTCCGTATCTGTTGGCCAGATGAAAAGCTGGGTTCGTTACGCCGGAGAAGTTTCCTTCATCCAAAGCATTCTTTTTCCCTCTCGTAAGTTTTAGTTTTCAATCATTCCTCGACTTACTAATTTCTTTGCAGTCGCGTTTTATTTTCATTCAAGTTAGGTCCTCTGTTTTTTAGTGTAGAGCAAGCAATTCGAGAAACTTAAGTTTTTGGTTCTTTTTATATGTATAGATGGAAACTGGAATGGATATCGATGATAAGGAGGATGCAAAAAACTGGTTTTTTCTTGTTATGAACTTCAAAGCTGATGGTTAGAGAATCAATGGATGAATTTTTAGCTTCTCCATGTGTGTGTGTGCTCTGCTCCAGGTATGCTTTTAGGGTAACTCGTACAGTCTATTAGTTTTTCTTTTCTCGTCTTGATTATTTAAAACTTTTCTTCTTTTCCGTTTATGGTTGGTTGATTGAACTCAACTGTTTTGAATTTTGTTTGTTTAGGAATTGTCTAAAAAAAAGATCGATCTCAAGGAGAACCTAATGCTACTACTAGCAAAGTATGGTGGTTTTATATATGTTTAGAACTTGTATGATTATGTATGATTTATGCATTTGCAAATATGAAATTCTGTACGGATTATTTATTATTAGTGAATGAAGAATTGCTTTTTTAGGGTGTGCAGGTCTATTTGGATTTGGAGCCTCGGATTTTCTCATTCTCCCTACCAAATTCAGGTTAGTTTGACACAAAATTAACCTTTCACCATGATATTACAATTCTATTTTAATTAAATTTGATTTACTAATTAAATATATTAATAAAACTAGTTGACAAAAAAAAATCAATAAAACTTGATTTACTAATTAAATATAACTTTACATTGTTGGATTAATAAAAGAAATTTGAATGTTAAATTGCAATATAATGGAGAATAACCGAGCTTGATGTCCAATCCATTGCATCGTCTTTGGTTCGTAAGTTTGGCATCACTTGTTCAATCTTTTTCCATGTAAAGTAATTTAACATTTAAATATCTTAATATTAATACGACAACAAAAAATAAAAGAAAATGAGAAAGTCAATATATGTAATTTTTACTTGAGAAATTATTACAAAATTTACACACAAATTAAATATAATTTTACATGGTTGGATTAATAAAAGAAATTTGAGTGTTAAATTGCAATACAATGGAGAATAACCGAGCTTGGTGTCCAATCCATTGTTTGGTTCGTAAGTTTGGCATCACTTGTTCAATCTTTTTCTATGTAAAATAATTTAACATTCAAATATCTTAATATTAATGTGACAACAATAAAATAAAAGAAGAGAGTCAACTATTATATATACATAATTTTACTTGAGAATTATTAAAAAATTTACACACAAATTAAATATAATTTTACATGGTTGGATTAATAAAAGAAATTTGAATGTTAAATTGCAATACAATGGAGAATAACCGAGCTTGGTGTCCAATCCATTGCATCGTCTTTGGTTCATAAGTTTGGCATCACTTGTTCAATCTTTTTCCATGTAAAGTAATTTAACACTTAAATTTCTTAATATTAATTCAGCAATAAAAAATAAAAGAAAATGAGAAAATCAATTACTATATATATATATATATATATATATATATACGCCGGAGAACCGCCGGGCCACCGCCGGACCGCCGACGAAGTACCGTCGGACCGCCAACAAACGACGTTGCCTTAACGCTTGATTCTTCAATTTAGGGTTTTAGGGTTTAAG